>NC_136500.1:149963572-150008572 GCF_053919585.1 Euprymna scolopes | reverse complement strand
TAAGAGAGAGAGAGAGAGAGAGAGAGAGAGAGAGAGAGAGAGAGAGAGAGAGAGGGAGAAGGGAAGATTCGATATAGAGAGGGGAGAGAGAGTGACTAGATGGAGAACCAGATGTATGTGTGTGTGAGAGAGAGAGAGAGAGAAAGAGAGACGGTGACCAAATTCATGACAAAGGAAAAGAGGTCAGATATAGAACAGAAAGGACCAGTAATTGGTTTGAGGACAAGAAAAAGGTAAATTTTCAGCGCTTCTTCACTGTACAATTTGTCTAAAAAAAATTTTTTTCTTGGTTATTTTTTTCCACATTTATTATTTCATTAGAATTGTTTGACAACAGAAAGGATTTCTTATCAATTGGAAAAAAATTGAAAGCACAAATAAAATCAGAATATTTGCAATTTGCATTTACGAAATTGACAGGAGACTATGCCAAAATGGTTGTATATTATTGTCTTGTCTTTTTTGTAAGCCAAGAACATATTGATAAAAACAGTCAAACATTTCAATTTTTGGCTTTTTTTCAATGAATGACAAAGTTTGAGAAAGAAAATAAAACACTATTATCCTCTACAATTCGGCATAAACATTGCATCGTTAAAGTGCGGAGCTAATCTAAGTTTTTTTTCTTTTTGTTAAAATCATTTAAATTCCTTTTTGCAAAAATAATTGAGTGAATTTAAAGGGAGGTAACTTTGATAAGACTCAATGTTTGGCTTTGATTCAAAAACTTTTCCCAAAAAACTAATTAGTTTAATCTGTCCGTAAAAAGCTCGCCACCCGCCATCTGATTGGTCTAGAAGAAATATCGGTGCCTGTACAGAATTCAACCTTATTTAAAAGCAAACATATACAAAAATCTTTATGATGTGCGTACCCACCACGGAACCAAAATGTTATATTCCAAAAATCACATACATTGATCAAGTAGTTTTCTTTTTTTTAAACTGAGAAAATTGAATTTTATGCAGAAACGATGATAATAGTGTGTCTCGGTTCGCTATCACTGGTTATCTCTCCTTTAACAACAGAAATAGAAATTAAAATCAGAATTGTAATGGCTACGATTAATAGTAAATCGCTATAAGTCATAAAAAATTATATATATATATATATATATATATATATATATATATAAAATATTTGATCGATTTATGTGATTTTTGGAATATGATATTTTCGTTCCGTGACAAGTACGTACATGATAATGATATTTTTTTGTATTTAAAAAAAAATTATGTTGACTTCTAGACAAGAACAGAAATATCTTTAAAAAATGACCAACTCTGTAACACGGCTGAAAAGATCCACAATTCATTTTGCAGTGACATCTCAGCATTTAGATTTTAACTCAGAAGGAACATCAAATTCGGCTGTCATAAGCCGTGACATCAAAAGAGCAGAAGTCGGTAGAAGTTTGATGATACAAAAATATTGACCAACAAGTTTTCTCAAAATGTCTGTAAAGTTCTCATCCGAAAATGACCAGGAATTCTTCAAATTCTCTTTATAATCAAACTTCCTTTCCGCAAACCGACAGTCAGAACACCGAGGTTCCGTCTGTAGAATCCGTGGTATCCTTGCGAGTCAGGTGACCCTTGTTTCCATTTGGGGTGCTGTCGGTGCTGGAATGGGGGACATGTTCTGTCAGACTGTACCACTGAGCCACAGGTTTGCGTGGGTTTTCAAGCATTTCATACCAATGATCGCGACCAAGGCCAGAAAATGGTGGACCTATTCCGCAGCATCCCATAACTTCGTTACTACCGATTCTGAAAGGGGAAAAAAGCAGTAATTTAACAGGCGTAATAATTATGGAATTTTAAGAAAAAAAAAAAAAACTATAAGAAATTTGGTTGTTTACTTTAAAGATCAGTGTAATTACTTGCAGGACAACCTGGTGTTGCCCGAGATCATAAAAGAACTAAATAGAAGATATTAAATAATGTCGTCTTCCTCCATCAAAAGAGAAATTCCTTTTTTTAAGTAAAGAATGAAAAAAAAAAAAAAAGGACCAAATATGGAATAAGGACCCTGGAAGTCAAGAGACTCAAAAGAAACACTTTTCAATTGACACCGGTTGACTGCCAACGCATGTGTCATTTTAAACAAACATACACAACCTGAGTTTGTTTTATTTGTTGATTTTGAACATTAAGATTTTAAATATAAAGATTTAAAGAAAAGTGGGGGGGGGTATATTTTTTATACTTTGAAGACAGTTTTGAACTCTATTAAGGTTTGATAAATCGTGCTGAGCAGCTCTTACCCAAATGTGGTAACAGTACTTCATTTTAGGGTATACCTGGCTCTTAGACAGATAAAGGATTGCATCAGTAGTGAGGTACCTTCTGGAGCGATAGAGTGATCCAACTATTTTTCCAGTGATCTTGGCAACAGATTTGATGTATGTGTTCCATTTCAGATCAGGAATGAAGTTCAATACCAGAAGCTTGGCAAAACATGGAGCTTCTCCAAGACGAGAGCCATTCATTTCAGTTGAGGTGTGATGGGGTTAGGGTTAGGGTTAGGGTTAGGGTTAAAGTTATTATGATAAAATGTGAAAAGCTTAGTTTTTGATGCATTAAAATTAACCAGCCACCTTTTTCCTCATTGCATCACGTTCTCAAAATCAGAACTACTATAGTACTCATTATTTTCTTTCATGGAGAAATGTCCCTGCTAGGTGATTTGGTTACATACTGACCAAACAGCTTGCTGACTGCATTGATTTCATCTGTTCCCTGAAGAATTATGTCAGCGCCATTATAAAATTTGTGATGGAATTTTTCAACACAATCCTAAGTGCTTGAGACCTCTTTTGCAAATGCCAGATGAAGTATGGCAGAAGGATGCTGGAAGTTGAGTGACTCAAAGGGGACACTTTTCAATCGACACTGATTGACTGCCAACGCACATGACATTTGTAAACAAACATACACAACCTGAGTTGTTTGTTTTACTTATTGATTTTTAATATTAAAGAAATATTCACAGAAAAGGGGGGGGGGTATATTTTTATGTGCACAGTGCGTTTTTTGGAGGGAGTGGTTTCCTTTTTTTTTTTTTAAAACTTGGTAATTGTGGATAAAACCAGGCTCTAAGTTTCAAAGATGGCGACAGGTCTGTCAATTGAGGTAGGAAGCACAAAATTCCATTATTCTTCAAAATTGCTTACTTATATATTTGGGTAAAAAAATTTTTAATATATCTTTTTCTAACATATTTATGTTTTCTTTTTTAAATGTACTTTATTTACATATACTTTATTAAAACCTGCGCAGTCTATTACAATTGTCGCCAAATTAAAAAATAATATTTTTATAGTTAACTATATTATATGTTTTTTTTTTCTCACTCCCTTATAATAAAAATATGCAAACGTTCTTTATCAATTGATTTTGTGTTTTTTAATCACATATCTTTTTCAAATTACTATGTTTATATTTTTTCAAACTGTTTAGATATTTCTATGCGATTATATAGCAAAAGTACCCGTTGTTGACTGGGTTCAAAAACAGCCTACAGAAAATGGACTCTGATTTATGAAAGTATGATAGGTTATGAAAAGGAAGGGTTGTAAATAGATAAACCCCATAATTTATTATACCATACCTGTTCACGCTGAAACACTTATCACAATATTCTGTGGATCTATATTAAAAAACCTTCTTAAACTTTGTGATATATTTCCATTCTATGGAGGTCAGGTGCGAACGAACACCCCATACTCCATAATTTTATTATACCATATTTCTTAAAACTGAAACATAATTATCAAAGTATACTTACGCAGATAGATATGAAAAGTCTTTATTAAAGTTTGTGCCTATTTACATTCTATGGAGGCCAGGCGTGAACGCAGACCCCACAATTTTATTACATCATCCCCATTTAAGTTAAAACATACTTATCAAAGTATTCTTATGTACATCTATATCAAAAACACTTGTAAACGTTTTTTTTTCATTTTTAAATTTTTTATTTCCATACTTTGTGGACCAGGCATGTATGCAGACCCCACAATTTTAATGAACCACCGTTCTGCCAGATCAAACATACCCATTCCTGTGTCTTGATACATCTTCTATCATTATATGTAATCAGATTTTTAAAATAATCAACCATATAGGAGCCTATTCGTGACTAGACACACACATACAGACATTCAGCTTTATATATAGATATATAAAATTTTTTTATCACATATCTTTTTCAAATATGTTTGTTGTTTATATCTCTCTTCTGCTCTTGAGCGTGTGGTTCAGTGGGGGAAGACGTGGCTGGTTACCTTTGATGCATCTAAAACCAAGCTCCTATCCTTACATCATCAACGCTCTGATCCCCATCTGGCATCAATTGGGATGGATGGCTCTCGTCTGGGAGAGGCCCTGTGTTTTGACAAGCTTCTGGGTTTGACCTTTATTCCTGATCTGAAATGGAACACGTACATCAAGTCTGTTGCCAAGGTCGCTGGAAAGATGGTGGGATCCTTCTACCGCTCCAGAAGATATCTCACTACTGATGCAATTCTCTATCTATATAAAAGCCAAGTACGTCCAAGGATGGAATACTGTTGCCATATCTGGGCAGGAGCTGCTAAAAACAGCCTATCCTACCTTGACAGAGTACAAAATCGACTTCGTGGCTTAGTGGGAAATGCCCTTTTCACTACCCTGCAACCTCTCTCCCACAGAAGAGACGTTGCGAGCCTATCCTTGTTTTATCGTTATTTCCATGGCAAGTGCTCGTCTGAACTCCAATCTCTGGTCCCCCATCGCCAATCTTTCACGAAAAACACCCGTCTAGCTGAATCCACTGTCAAAATTTTCCCCACTCTTTATCTGTGCCTAAATCAAAACGTGGATTCCATGAACAAAGCTTCTTTATTAGAAGTGCACGCCTGTGGAACTCTGTTCCGTCTGCCTGCTTCACACCTGACTACAACTTGGATGTCTTCAAGCCCAACGTTAACAAATTCTTAATGAACCGCTCCCTTAAGTAAACACTTTCAAAACGTACTGTACTTGCAATAACCCTTATCCCTGAGTGGCTTCCGGGCCTTGATAAGTGGTGACCACCTTGTAAAAAAAAAAAAAAAAAAAAAAGTTTTTCAAACTGTTTAGATATTTCTATGCGATTAAAAAACACAAAATCAACTGATGAAGAAAGTTGACATATTTTTATAATAAAAGGGGTGTGAAAAAATTAAACTTAAATATAGTGCTGTGTGTTGTGGAGACACCCACTAATTAGCATACGTGGGTGAACAAGATATAGATAAAGGTATCAAGTCAGCAAGACCGGGGAGCTGTGTTCGAACGCCGGATAGGCAAGACGCATGTGCCGGTTGCTCCATGAAAGACTTTAACACGCCCTCTGCCGGACAATCTTCCAACTGCAGTACAACTGCACCTTTGTAAATATGTATTATCTTTTCGTCTTAATATATTTGTTTTACCTTTACTTTCTGCGTTTGTGTTGTTATTGATACAGACACAACAGATAGTTAACTATAAAATAATATCTTTTAAATTAGCGACAATGCGCAAGTTTAAATAAAGCATATGTAAATAAAATGTATTTAAATATCGTACATTTAAAAAAGAAACCGTAATTATATTTAAAAAAAAAAAAAAAAAAAGAAAAGAAAAAGTAAATATGTTAGAAAAAATATATTAACAAAAAAGAAAATCGTAATATTTTGCCCAAATATATAAGTAAGCAGTTTTGGAGAATAACGGAAGTATTGTATCCGTTTTGTGCTTCCATAACTCAATTGACAGACTTGCCACCATCTTTGAAACTTAGGGTCTGGTTTTATGCATAATTACCAAAAATTTTAATAAACGAACGTAATTTCTCGTTTTAAAATGAGTTCGTTCTCTACAATTATTTCGGGATTTTTTTTCTTTTTTTTTCTTTTTTTTTAGACAAAAAGTATACCTGGAGTTTTGCATCTTTCAATTTGAAAAAAAAAAAAAAAATGCCAATTCATTTCTTGAATTGCATCAATAACATTAAATTATTAATACATAAAAAAAAAAAAAAAATGTCACGGTGACACTTATTGGGTGGATTTTTATTAGCATTTTGTTTATTTTTCCAGTTTTGCACAATTATTGACTTCCCAAAGACAACATGTTCGGGGTCGGCTATGTTCTTATCGGTTTAACTTACGAACCCGACACTACTTATTTTAAAGCTTTTATTCAGTTTGAAAAACATGTTAAAACACAAAAAACTTATCCAGGTAAGTAGAAGAGTAACTTATCTTGCCTTTGGTAACATTTATTTGCTATATATTGGAATTATTTTTACTCTGTTTTTAGTTTGTTGGCTTCTCTGTTTAATACCCAATATTTTTTTTTTTTTTTTTTTTTAAATCAAACTTTTTTTTATAAAATGAAATTTTCGTAAGAAATAAAAATAAGCATTAAAATTTATAGTTTTTGAACAATTATTTTGACGTTTTTCATTTTTGAAAACGAATTTTTTTTTCTACAAAATTTAAGCTTTTTTTATAAACTAGCAGGTCGCCCGGCGTTGCTCGGTTGTAAGATACGCATAAATTTGATATCATTTATGCAAATTTCGTATTTATTATTATAAATAAAATTCTTTATCGATTATTTTATTGAACCTAATACATAGTAGTGAGATCAAAAGTGAAAATTCTAGCTGGTGGCACCCAAGTCATATATATATATATATATATATATAATAAATTCCACAGCCAAACAACGTCGCAGCCCACCAGAACCATGAGAGTCAAACAACCGGAAGTCCAAGACTCGAGTTTCGCTTTCATTTGAGCTCATCAGTTAGACACATCCGAACTCAAGATTCGAAACCCGAGCCTCTTGCATGCAAGACAAGCACTCTACCAACTGAGCAAACACCCTGCACACAAGAATTTCTATTAACCAACACAGATCAAGCAAACCGCGCCGAAATCCGACTATGAAATGAACCTACTTCGTCTCAACAAGAGACGCGGTCATCCAACCAGCCAATAACCCCAAGCTGATGTCTCACAAGTAGGAGTTTTAACTTGAAAGGACGATGCCATCTAGCAATGCTAACCTAGCGAGCAACTTATGATAGGATTTTCAGAATGTGAGAGATTGTATATAATAAATTCCACAGCCAAACAACATTGCAGCCCACAAGAACCATGGCAATCAAAGAACCGGAAGTCCAAGACTCGAGTTTCGCCCTCATTTGGGCTCATCAGTTAAACACATCCAAACTCAGGATTCGAAACCCGAGCCTCTTGCATGCAAGGCAAGCACTCTACCAACTGAGCAAACACCCTGCACACAAGAATTTCTATTAACCAACACAGATTATATATATATATATATATATATATATATATATATATATGTGACTTGAGTGCCATCAGCTAGAATCAAAACCAATTCTCTACCCTCATTCCTTAGCCTCTAAGTATAAGGAACTTTGTCTGTGAGCTCGTTCCCTATGGACTCGAAAGGGATGGGTCGATTTGTATGAAATTTCACGTGAAGATACTTTATGTGCCTGGCAATGTTCTTCAATAGGTTTTGTGACAGCATGTCTTCGATAAGTATTGATAATCAAAATAATCTGACGAAAGAAGGAACAGGCGATTTTGACCAAAGTCAACGCCTTACACAGCCTACAATCACAAGTGCATTTGAGAAGTTTTATTATCATACAAGCCGAAAAACTCAGCATATAAAATCAACAGTAGGTTTTTTGATATAACAGGGGGCGCGTTCGAAATGAATGTTTCTGTTTAAAGCACAATTTCACAATGATACTTGACTTTCACTTTAAACTTAAATTTAAACCATTATCATCACACAAGCAGTAAGGCCAGGCATATAAAATCAACAGTAGTTTTTTTTTAAATGTTTCTGTTTAGAGCACACTTGACACATAGTACTTGACTTTTAAACTTTAATGCAAACCAAAATAATTTATAAAATCGACAGTAGGTTCTCTACAGTGCAATGTAGACTACAATGTATTGAAAAGTTAGTCACTGCGAGAGGCAATGTGAAGCTTCCTTCAGTTGTATCGTGATGGGTTCTCAATTAGAGCAGGCAATCAATTGATTTGATTGAAAAAAATGGGCTATTTCATCGATTTCGATGACAATAAAAATATGGGAGTTTGAAACTTTCATGGATCATCATTCAATCGCGGATAACATTGAGTAACCCTGATGATATATATATATATATATATATATATATATATATATATATATATAAGCCTGATGAATCCTAGCGTGGATGAAATGCAGAATATTCTGTGTAGCTTAATTGTCATATATATTTTGCTAGCGGGGGTACCCGGCGTTGCCCGGGTGTTTGTAGGTGTGTGTGGTGTTAAATAAAAAAGAACCCGGGGGGGGGGGGGGAAGGATCGAACCCGAAGCCCTGAGGCGAAGTTTGAAAATAAAATCGGCCAGCCAGAATGAGTTAGTGAAAGATATTTGAATTTATTTAAGAACCAAATTGACAGGTGTGTGGCCGGAAGTCGTCGAGCGTTACGACGTCGACGTAGGTTTGTTTGTTATAAGCGAAGTAAAAAAAGAAAACAACGTTAAAACTTAAGCGGGGGGAAAAAAACACAAAACAAACTAACGATGAAAACAGAAAACGAACACGTGAAAAATGGCTTAAATAAGCCTGTTTCGATATTAAAATTTAAAAAAAATCGGTGGGTACCCGGGTGTTTTGGGCTGTGTGGTCGGGGGAGGATAAGCGAAGTAAAAAAAAAACAAAAAACAGAAAAACGAACGTTATGCGAAAAATGGCTTAAATAACACTGGTTCAATATTTAAATTGAAAAAAAATCGAAAAAAAAAAAAAAAAGAAAAGACATCTCACATCACGATTCGAACCCAAAATGTTTAGATAATGAACCAACGCGCTAATCAACTGACCTAACGCGACGTACACGAAATTTGTTCAGTTTTTCAACTATTTAAAGCAAATCAGGTCATGATGTCATCTGACGCATGCGTAGAACCGGTCGAGAGGGCCGTTTTTGTTTACCCCCCCTCCCCCTGTCGAAAATTGTCGATTTCGGGGGTGAAAAAATGAACGTTTTTGGCCAATTTTTCGATATTTTTTGAGCGAAGGATGGAGCTTTGATATGATACAGAGTTTGTGAATTTTTGTTGTGTCTGTCGAAAGCTTTTAGCAGACACACAAACATACACACATACATACATACATTTTCGCTTTTATATATATAGACTAACCTGAGTTCCTGGCATTGCCCGAGTGTTTGGAGGTTTGTGTTGAGCAAAAAAAAGTGGTATTAGGCAGGCAGGCAGGCTCGAACCCATAACGCAAAGGAGGAAAAGAACGTAAAAAAGAGTGACGTCTTTGCCGTTGCGTTCATCACCAAACGGAAGTGGCGAAGGTTTAAATTAAGGCTAGTCAATCAAAAAGAGGGGATGACTTTCGAAAATATTGATGAAAAAAAGCGACCCTCTCCTTGTAAAACAGTGCCCAGTTGAGGGTGAAGGAATTAATATTTTTAGCCAATTTTTCGATATTTGTCGTCCAAAGGTTCGCGCTTCAAAACGATACCAATCTCATGAAAATCCGTCGTTTCTGTCGAAAGTTTTAGGCAGACATACAAACATACATACATTTAAACAGACATGTCAGATTTATATTATAGATAACTTACTACATATATATATATATATATATATATATATATATATATATATATATATATGTGTGTGTGTGTGTGTGTGTGTATATTCACCTGTCATCCCTTTTTTAAAAGATGGAATCACCTGATCGTTGAAGACAAGATTTAAGCTAGCAAGGACAGTCTACAGAGTTTTATAATTCTATAGATAAAGATAATCATTAAAAGTTATAGTTTTGAACAACAATTATTGGAAAACTTTAATAATTTCATGAATTGTCTCCCCCTGTTTCTGAGGGGAAATCTTCAAAAATGAAAGAAAAAAAAAAAAATGTCCTCCAAAACTAAAATACATGCGAACCTAAAATACTTACCGGTCATAATCCACTACTTTGATTATTAAGTAGATATCTTCCACATTTTCCTGGGGCACGTCGAATACAATCGCTTCATTGTAGACGGGTTTCAACGTACTTCGCTTAACACTGGTTTTCCGTTTTCGAATACGTTTATCTTGACACATCATGGCCACCTTCACGTAAGGATCTACAGTGAAAGAAAAAAAAAAATCATTTTTATAGTTGTCGTCTGCTGATTGTCGCTGATTGTAAACAAGTGTATAAACTTAAAGTATCTCCAACGCGCGCCTCAGATTTACCATCCTATATTTTACACGATGTGGCTGTGATATAATTTAATATTACCATCATAATTTGTGTCCCATTTAAAAGAAGTAGCTTCAAATAAACTTGTAATAATTTTCTAAAATTTTACGGTGTATTAAATTATGAAAATGTGAGACTAAAATTGTGTTAACATTATCGGCGCCTTAAAACAACGTTCCTACGTAGGGATAATTTCAAAAGTGTAAACATACACGTGTTTAATAGATCTATCAAAAACCAACTAATAATCAGATTTTCATGAAATTTTCGATTATTTATTCATTTTTAAATTGATATATATTTTAAAAACAGTTTTCGTTAAATATAAGAGGGGATTTTTTTTTATTGTAGGTGCCCCCCTCAATATTTCATGTTATGAAAATTAAACAAAATAAATTTAGGTTGAGTAAAAGTCAAATATTTTATAAAGCTGAAGAGTTTAAATAAGTGAAAAATAATATTTTTTTTATAAATAGGCTAACATTTCTAATTTCACTTACCTAGATGTTCTAAATAAAAAAAAAATGGACATGAAATCAATATTATTATATAAAAAAAAAACATTTTTCTCATTAATATATAATATAAATAGTCAAGTTACAAAAACAAAAAGACAAAAAAAAAACGATTTCTAAAAATAATTAAGTTTTAAAATATTTAAATTGATTTGAATTCCAGTATTCTTCGATTTAAAATTCTAAACATACAATTTTGAATAAGAGTTTCTAATTAAAAAAAATTATTTCAATATAAAAAATGATTATTGGCAATTTTAAAATAGCAAATTCAACGACAACCCTAAATTATTTTAATTGTTAAAAGATTTTTATTGTAAGGAGTGCAAGTTGATTTTAGCACCTATTTTCTAAATAATGTATGGAGGCCTATAATTAATAAAATCAACTAATCTATAAATAATAATGTATGGAGGCCTATAATAAGATCAACATAATAAACAATAGCAAAAAAATTCCCTCAGTTATTCATTTTTAGCGCATATGACTGTCAAATTTAAACACAATTTAATATACACACAAAATGATGACGTCATCGATTCTATGTAAAAATTTGACAAAATTTACACAGAAATTTGGGGTACCTAATAAACTTATATTAGACATATTCAACTTTAAAATAAGGACTTGATACCATGTGCTAATCCGGCTATGCAATAACAAGTGATACAGAGAAAAGGACTGAGAAAATTGAGTTGCTCCCAACTCGCTTTCCTGTGTACAGAGCAGGAGACTCTATTGGTTTGGTCACATTGCACATTCATAAGGATCTACAGTGAAAGAATTAAAAAAATATATCATTTTAATATTTGTCGTAAGCTGATTTTAAATAAATGTAGCGATCACGCATATTAACTTTACTCAAGCCATTACTTGTTCACGTCCTAAGAAATAGACGGTGTTAGTTAAGTTGCAAACCCATTCCAATTACGTTTCACAATTTCTTGTTTGCTCGGTTTCATTTTTGCACAACTTTTTTGATAAAAAATATTGCTTTTAAATATACAGGACGGGAGACTCAGTTTTGTCACATTCCATACCCATCGAATCATTCTCATATTATTTTATTATTTATTTATTTATTTTTTTTTTTTGTCATGTAACGCGGTACTCTTGCATAATTTGACCCGAATTCTCGTGAATTCCCATCAAGCATGGATCGGGTGAGACCGACAATTATCGGTGTCAGACTGTCAGCCGAGCGTCGTAACAGACAATTGAAAAAAAAACAAACCGAAAAAAATACAAATGCAAATAATCAAAAATAACAACAAAAAATACCTTGAAAAATGAAAACATGTTTGTTTTATTTTAGTATTTAATTTTTTTTTTTTTTTTTCAAAATATTTATCAACAGAAAGTTTGTTTTTTTTCCTCCAAGAAAATTTTTTTTTAACCGTATAATTGTTAGGTGTAAGTACATTTTGTTTTGTTTTCTTTTTGTAACCGTATTTTTTTTGTTTTCTTTTTTTATTTTCAAGACTTGTTGTTCAATCAAGTTCTTTTGGTGGCACTGTCCATTTGTACATCTCCAGGAGAAACCATCCTTTACACACGATCTTTTTTTTAAGTAAACATTTGTGAATGTACCTCATTTTTTGGGGACAGCAATTTCTTCTCCTGACAATATGAGATTGTCTGCATCGATGTTTTCATTTCTTTTCCTAACATGTATAGACTTATTTTCTTGCCTGTCATTTTTTTCTGTTTGGCGAGTTTTGAAAATATATTTGTCAGTTTTTTTTTTTTTGTTTTTTTTTTCGGTTTAGTCGCTTTCTTCCAATTTGAATGTCGTCTGCTTCCATTTAGATGGCGCTTTTTCATTGGACTAATCAAACTCCCCAAAATTCAATTAAAAACAAATAATAATAAATAAATAATAAATAACTAATCACAAAATAAAAAGTCACCCCCGCTCCCTTAATATCACCTTAAAAATTACTAAAAAACATAACAGAAAAAAAAAAAAAAAAATTAAAAAATTAAATAAAAAGTCGAGTTAGCATTTCAACATTTGAACAACGCTCGCGGCTGACACCGATGATTGCCGGTCTCGCCCGATCCATGCTTGACGGGAATTCACGAGAATTCGGGTCAAATTATGCAAGAGTTACCTGTAACGCCTTTGTTATGGCGAAGTTTACAACACATCAGTCCCACATAGCAACGGATAGACTGATAGCTCAAGACAGTTTAAGTCCTGGAGAGGGTTCCTCATTGAGTGAAAAAAACGAATACAAAAAAAAAGACCCCCCCCCTTAGATATTGATTACTTAGCTTGTTTTTTTTTTTTTTTACACAGGCATCACGACATTATCAAGGCCAATAAGCCACTCGAGGATAAGGGTTAAAGAGTGTACAATAGAAATTGGACAATATAGCTTGATTTCTATTCGTTTTGTAAACATTTTTTTTATTTTAATTATTTACTTGTAATTTTTTTTTGTTTTCCGTTTTATTAATTGCTTTGGCAATTTCCGTGAAATGTTTCCTTTTCGTATTAAAAACTGTTTCGGCAAATTCCGGGACATTTTTTTGTTATTTTTAGTTATTAACTTAGCTTGTTTTATTATCGTATTGTAAACTGCTTTGGCAAATTCCGGCAATTTTTTAATTTTTATTTCTAGTTATTTACTTACCTTGTTTTCTTAGCGTTTTGTAAACTGCTTCGGCAAATTCCGGGACATTTTTTTTGTTGTTATTTTTAGTTATTTACTTAGCTTGTTTTTTATTTTTATTTTTTTATTTTTTTTTAATGTTTTTGTAAACTGCTTTTTTTTTATTTACTTAGCTTGTTTTCTGATCGTTTTGTAAACTGCTTCGGCAAATTCCGGGAATTTTTATTGTATTTTTTGGCACTTGTACAGTTTAATCAAGACATGAAAAATGAAACTATCGAAAAAGGTTATATTGTACACATCCGTTTTGAACTGAAGATCTCCGAAAAAAAAAATTTCATTTAATTTGATCAAGTAGTTTTTTTTTGTTTTTTTTTACAGCGGAAAAACACGTTTTTATGAAAGCGCGTTGAAGTCAGCCATTGTGGAAATTTATTGAACACGTCACGGGGAGATAACTCCATGTAAAGCGCCGATACTCCCTCCCAATCTTTAATTCTAGTTTTTCTTCCTAAAAATCGAACCTTTAGCTCGGTATCATAAATTGTTTTTCGTTGTAAAAAAAAAAAAAAAAAAAAAAAAAAAATACTTGATGAAATTGAAAAATTTTTTTTTCGGAGAACTTTGTTTCATAACGGATGCATACAATATAACCTTTTTTTCGATATTTTCTTTTTTTAATGTCTTGACTAAACTTTTTTTTTTTTTTACAAGGTGGTCACCACTTATCAAGGCCCGGAAGCCACTCAGGGATAAGGGTTATTGCAAGTACATTACGTTAGTGTGGAGATTTAATAAAGTGTCTACTTAAGGGGCGGTTCATCAGGAATTCGTTTACGTTGGACTTGAAACATCCAGGTTGTAGTCAGGTGGGAAGCAGGCAGACGGAACAGAGTTCCACAGGCGTGCACTTCTAAGAAAGAAGCTTTGTTCATGGAATCCACGTTTTGATTTAGGCACAGATAAAGAGTGGGGAACATTTTTGACAGTGGATTCAGCTAGACGGGTGTTTCTCGTGAAAGATTGGCGAGGGGGGACCAGAGATTGGAGGTCAGACGAGCACCTGCCATGGAAATAACGATAAAACAAGGATAGGCTCTCAACGTCTCTTCTGTGGGAGAGACGTTGCAGGGAAGAGAAAAGGGCATCACCCACTAAGCCACGAAGTCTATTTTGTACTCTGTCAAGGCAGGATAGGCTGTTTTTAGCAGCTCCTGCCCAGATATGGCAGCAGTATTCCATCCTTGGACGTACTTGGCTTTTATACAGATAGAGAATTGCATCAGTAGTGAGATATCTTCTGGAGCGGTAGAAGGATCCCACCATCTTTCCAGCGACCTTGGCAACAGGCTTGATGTAAGTGTTCTATTTCTTGCTTTCTTACATTGTAAAATGCTTCGGTTTTTTTTTTTGTTATTTTTAGTTATTTACTTAGCTTGTTTTTTTTTTTGTTTTTTTTCGTTGTGTAAACTGCTTCGGCAAATTCCGGGACATTTTTTTTCTGTTTAGTTATTTACTTAGCTTGTTTTCTAATCGCTTTGAAAAGTGCTTCGGCAAATTCCCGGACATTTTTATTTTTAGTTATTTACTTAGTTTGTTTTCTTATCGTTTTTTAAACTGCTTCGGCAAATTCCTGGATTTTTTTTTTATTTACTTAGTTCTTTTTTTATGGTTTTGCAAACTGCTTCGGCAAATTCCGGGACATTTTTTATTTTTATTTAACTGGATTTTTTTTTCGTTTTGTAAACGTCTTCTGTAATTATTTACTTAGCTGGATTTCTTATTGTTTTGTAAACAGCTTTGGCAAATTCCAGGACATTTCAATTTTTATATATTTAAATAGCTTGTTTTTTTTTTGTTTTTTTATCGTTTTGTAGACTATTCTGACAGTTTCTGGGACATTTTTTGTTTTATATTTACTTAGCTTGTTTTCTTTTGGTTTTGTAAACCGTGGGTACCTACGCCGCAGCTTTGTGTAAAACTTAAATAGATTTTTTTAACGAATTACAGACAAGAATTAATAAAATTAATTTGAACATTTTCTGTTGACACTTATGTATATAAAGATAATGTTGCTTAAAGGCCGCCATACTTTTTGGAAAAATGGGTCAAAAAATAAAGTTCACATTCTATCAATTCCAAACGAATTTTTTAAAGCCGATTTTTATTAGAGTCATATACTCTATTATCTGAATATATTTTTTTTATAGTGGAAACCCGTTATAAAAAAAAAACTTTGTTAATTCTATTTTGTTTTTTTTTCGTTGTAATTCAAATAATTATATTACCGAGAAAAAAATATCAAGAAAAAGTTTTTTTTTAACATAATAATATTGATTTTATATCCAATTTTATTTTTATTTATTTATTTTTTTTACACGGTGGTCACCACTTATCAAAGCCCGGAAGCCACTCAGGGATAAGGGTTATTGCAAGTACAGCACGTTAGTGTGGAGATTTGATGAAGTGTTTACTTAAGGAGGCGGTTCATTTGGAATTTGTTAACGTTGGGCTTGAAGACATCCAAGTTGTAGTCAGGTGGGAAGTAGGATGACGGAACAGAGTTCCACAGGCGTGCAGTTCTAAGAAAGAAGTTTGTTCATGGAATCCACGTTTTGATTTAGGCATAGATAAAGAGTGGAGGAAATTTTTCACAGTGGATTCAGCTAGACGGGTGCTTTTCGTTAAAGATTGGCGAGGGGGACCAGAGATTGGAGTTCAGACGTAGAGGTAAGTGAAATAAATAATTAAATAAATAATATATATATATATATATATATTTTTTTTATTTTGAAATTTATTTAATTATTTATTTCACTTAAAGTGAAAGATTGGCGAGGGGAGGCCAGAGATTGGAGTTCAGACGTAGAGATAAGTGAAATAAATAATTAAATAAATATATAAATAATATATATATATATATATATATATATATATATATATATATATATATATATATTACTATTTAATTATTTGATCTTTTCAGCTTTAAAAAAATGTTGAAATTTTAATGGACCTACATTTATTTTGTTTAGTTTTTGTAACATGAAATATACGGAGGGATAGAACACCTACAAAATAATAACTTCCTCTTATTATCTTTACATATATCTAAAGAAACCTACTTTTATGTAAGCTATTTGTAATCTATACCATTAATAAAATTCTAAATGTTTATTTGTGTATATATATACCAATAAAACGTTCGAAAGGATGCACCGAATTGGAGAATTCTTTTTTTTCCCTGAAACGTGTGAGTCCCTAGATTATCCTTATCTATAACGAACAATGCCGAGTCACACAAAAAGCCCGAAATAAGGGTTTTTGAACGGTTTCGTTTTTGTCAAAAAAGTTACCTGCTCATGTCAACAGAATTTAGCACTGTCTGTATACAGTCACAGTAACATCTTTCGGCATACGGACAAGACTTGTGGTGTAATGGATAATGCGTCTAACTACGGATCAGAAGATTCCAGGTTCAAATCCTGGCAAGTTCGTAAGAATTTTAACCATCATTTTATCCAACGTTTACTCAGAGATTTTGTTTTGTGCATGATCCTTACTTGATTTTTGCTAGAGTTTTTAAACACGGGTATGTTTACAGCTTCAAAAACATCACTACATAGGAACGTTGTTTTAAAGCGCCTAATAATGTAAACACGGTTTTTGTCTTGCATTTCTATCATTTTTGTATGCTGTAAAATTTTTTTAAAGTATTAGCAGTTCATTTGAAGCTTTTTTTTAAACAGTAAAAAAGTTAGGATGATAATATTAAATTAAATTACAGATATAAGGTTGGTTCAAAAACAATGTCGTTTTCTGACATATGTTATTTTTATATATGATTTCTGAATTAATTCATTGATATATATATATAGCTATGTTATATATCATTTTGAAGTGCGTTTTCTGCTCTATTGAATCGTGTTATTCGTTACCGTTTTCAATTTCTTCATTTGTTTTGCAGGCTTTTCTACAGCATAGACGAAATTAAAATCCACACGATTTCCTTGTTCCAGTTTAAATTAGGCTGAAAAGCTGCCGAGACAGCTCATGATATCAGCAATGCGTTTGGCCCATGAACCACTAACAAATGTGTGGCACAATGGTGGTTCAAACATTTCACAATGGTGATGAGAGCCTTAACGATGAAGATATTCATGGCCGGCCGACTGTGGTTGATAACGAACATTTGAAAGCCTTAATTGAAGTCGATCCTCGCAAAACCACACGAGAAGTTGCTGTTGAACTCGAAGTTTACCACTCAACATTCGTTCACCATTTAAAGCAAATAGGAAAGTCAAAAAAGTTGGATAAATGGGTGTCGCATGAATTGAATGATAATAAAAAATTGTTATTTTGAGTTGTCTTCTACACTCCTGTGCAACAAAAATGACCCATTTCTCGAACGGATTGTGACGTGTGATAAGAAGTGGATCCTCTATGACAACCGGTGATGTTCGGCACAGTGGTTGGATACTGGAGAAGCTCCACAACACTTCCCGAAGCCGAAATTGCACCAAAAAAAGGTTATGGTGACTGTTTGGTGTTCTGCGGCCTGTCTCATCCATCACAGCTTCTTGAATCCAGGCAAAATGATTACGGCGGAGAAATACTACCGCCAAATTGATGAAATGCACCAGAAACTTCAATATATGTGTCTGAGATTGGTCAATATGAAGAGACCAATTCTCCTCCATGACAACGCTCACTCACATGTTGCTTAACTGACCCTGCAGAAGCTGAATGAATTGAGCTATGAGACTGCCTCATCCGCCATATTCACCGGACCTCTCGCCCACTGATTATCACTTTTTTATGCAACTTCCTATGCAAAAAATGCTTCCAAAACCGAGACTTCATTGCTTCCAGATTTCAATACTAATGGGACAAATAAACTTGTTTCTCGTTAGCAAAAATGTATCAATCCTAATGGTTCTTATTTCGATTAATAAAGTTTATAATGAAAGGTGTTATTATCTTTTGAAGTTGAATGTCAAAAACGACATTATTTTTGCAGCAACCTAATACATCGATGGATCACAAGTGCTACGAGTTCATCAGGACATACTCCATTGAAGTACTTGTAAAACAAAGTCATTCAAATGAATACTAAAAAGCAAATGGCTCTAATAACCTACTCCCTTCTCAAGGACAAGTATAAACGAAAAGGGTTGGATCATTCAATGTTGGTGCATTGAAGAACATCTGTACTGGAGATTTGGGAGAGCAGAATTCTTTTTTTCTTTTGCACATATTTATAAATAGATTTATAGATAAATGAAAATCAGCCTAATCGATAATGAGAAAGGGCAGCAGATGTATTCAACAAGAAAATCAATTTGTAACAACAGCAAAAATATACAAATATTTTTTATTTGTTCTGTTTTTTTTATGAAAGGTGTTAGATAGTATAGCACATGAGCTATGTTGCAAAAACTAAAAATTAAAGACTTTAATCAGTCAAGTATTGAGTTTACATAGACATTTAGGTATCGCTACACAGTCATGAGTATGTTTCAGCCAACTAGTTATAAATTAAGAAAGACCTCATCAGGCGATGTTGCTTTTTCCAAAAGTTCAGTCATTAATGGATTTTAGAGAAAGTTCACAGAAGTTCTGGTCTGGAGAGCAGTCACAAGGTATTAAAAGCATATAAAATAAAATAAAATTAAATAACAATGCTTAATAAGTGAAAAAATATAAGAAAATACAATAAGACTAAAAAAAATTACAGTATCTAGCAGAGACCGGGGTGAAGGGAGATAAAAAAAAAAAGAGAGATAAAATATACAGTGGTACCTCTAGATATGTAATTAATTTAAACATGAATAACTGAAACCAAATCCAACACGATACATCATGATCCGGTAGTCAATGGGAAAATATTGTAGCAATCGTTAGTAGTGGAAATTTGGTAAATTGGATTACTTAAGGGGAATGGCTCATCAAGAACTTGTTTATGTTGGACTTGGTTGGTTGGTTGGTTGTTTTTGTTTTACGGCATATCAACCCTTTTCAGGTTATTTAATGCCGAATCTAGTTATTTTGAAGAAAATTTTTTTAATAGAATATATTTGTTGTTTTCAAGTCAGTTTCTATTTAACCCATAGTTGGGACCCTAACAGGTATTACCACTCCGGGTCAGAGTGGTTCTTTTTTTTCTTTTTTTTTTTTATTCAATTTTCACCCCAAACAAGGCACAGTGCCACTTTGAAGCAGGGGGCTACTATTAGGGACTTAATTAGCGGGGCCATTATGAAGGGAGATGAGTAGAAAGATGTTTGTTAACATTACACTTAGCAATGGCAATTAAAGGGTGGCTCCACACTCCCCAAAGCCCGCAAGCTGGGGCCTCACCACTGGATATAGTTTAAGGTCATATCCAGGACCTGTTGGACTTGGAGACAACCATATTGTAGTCAGTTGGAAAGCAGGAAAACGGAACAGAGTTCCACAAGTAGATAGTTCTAAGAAAGAAGCTTTGTTCATGGAATGTACGTTTAGGTTTAGGCACAGATAAAGATTGGAGGGAAATTATTGATAGTGATTTCAGCTAGATGAGTGTTTTTCGTGAAAGTCTGGTGAGGGAGGACCATAGATTGGAGCTCAGCTGAGCACTTGCCATGAAAATAACGATAAAGTAGAAAGACGTTCGCAATGTCTCTTCTGTGGGAAAAAGGTTGCAGGGAAGAGAAAAGGGTATCCTCCACTAGGCTAGGAAATTTATTGTGTACTCTGTCAAGGCAGGATAAATTGCTTCTAGCAGCTCCTGCCCAGATGTGGCAACAGTACTCTATCCTTGGTTGGTTGGTTGTTTTTGTTTTACGGCATATCAACCCTTTTCGGGTTATTTAATGCCGAATCCAAATCCAAAGATTTTGAAGAAAAAAATTTTTTAATAGAATATATTTGTTGTTTTCACGTCGGTTTCTATTTAACCCATAGTTGGGACCCTAACAGGTACTACCACTCCGAGTCAGAGTGGACCTGGGAGCAATGGCATTTAAAGGGTGGCTCCACACTCCCCAAAGCCCACAAGCTGGGGCCTCACCACTGGATATAGTTTAAGGTCATATCCAGGACCCCCATTGAGGGACTTTTACCCTCTGCAGGGGGGCAGTCGGCGTATTCTAATGCCCCACCGACAGGGTCACTATCCTTGGATGTACGTGGTTCATATATTGGTATAGAATTGCACAAGCAATGAAATATCTACTGAAGCGGTAGAACAATCCCACCATTTTTCCAGCAGCATTGGCAACAGATTTGATGTATGCATTCTATCTCAGATCAGGGGTAAAGGTCAAACCCAGAAGCTTGTCAAAACATGGAGCCTCCTCAAGATGGGAGCCATTCATTTCAATTGATGCCAGACAGGCTCAGGGCGTTGATGATCTAAAGATAGAAGTTTGATTTAAGATGCATTAAAAGTAACCAGCCACCTCTTTTCCCATTGCCCACATGCTCAAGATCAGAGGAGAGAGAGAATCAGAGAGAACTTCGTCATTTACGGCCTTTGAAGTGTTGCCATGGATGATAGTATCGTCAGCATAAACGCCTGTGAATGATCTTACGATGTGCTTTGGGAGATCATTGATGTAGATCAGGAAAAGAGTTGGGCCCAGGATGGACCCCTGAGGGACTCCAGCATTAATACTGAGAGCTTCTGATTTCTGATCATCAACCACTACTTTTATGAACCTATCAGGTAAATGATTTAATAATTGAAAAGACATTTCCAGTTATATCGTAGCTGGAGATTTTGTGGAGTAGACCTTTATACCATACCCTATCAAAGACCTTTGATAGGTCAGAAGCAATTACTCTAGACAAGAAAGCATCCACTGAGAAATTCACTAATCCTATAAGATATGATGGGACGACTCCAAAATTTTTCCTGCTTCCGATACAATTACCGATTCCGTTCTGATTCCGATTCTTTTAAAATGTATCAATATTCAATTAGAGATTTGTTGTCTTTTGTGAATTGTAAAATTATTACAAAAGCCCCATTAATTTCTGCGTATATTTTTTTTTCTCAAAAGTGTTCCTTGTAATTGATTAAAAATTGTAAGACAACAAAAGATTTATTTGGAATTTAAAACAAAGCCAGATTGTATCAGTGCGTCGTTAGTGTACAACATGCTACTTGAAAGTTTTCATAAACAGTTGAAAATAGTCGATGATTGAAAGGCAAAATGAGAAAACGATGTAAGAACAAAATATTTAACGCCCATTGTTACGAACGAATTTCTGAATAATAATTTTACTATTTAGAAAACCATTTTTAACATGGAGAGGGCGTGGGCTTTGTTAACTATTCAGCACCTTCTCTCTATTAATGAGGTTTAAATTTTATTTTAATTAAAAAAAATTGGTGGGTTATTAAATTGATTTGCTTTGCCGTAAAAAAAAAACAAATCAAAAACAAAATGCAAATAATAATAATAATAATAATAATAATAATAATAATAATAATAAATTTGTACATTAACTCTCTCAGCTAAAACCCCATTCCAAAATGAAATTACTTCTATAGTTGATTATGTGTGAAACCCTTAAAAAACTTGATGAAAAAAAAAAGCAATCATTTTAGTATTTAGAGTGGAAGCTCAGTTTCGAATATAAATTTAACGTAAAATAATCATTAGTGGGCCATTCTAATTTTTTATGGCAAGTGCTCGTCTGAGCTCCAATCCCTGGTCTCCCCCCCTCGCCAATCTTTCACGAAAAACACCCGTCTAGCTGAAACCACTATCAATAATTTTCCCCATTCTTTATCTGTGCCTAAATCAAAACGTAGATTCCATGAACAAAGCTTCTTTCTTAGAAATGCACGCCTGTGGAACTCTGTTCCGTTTGCCTGTTTCCCACCTGACTACAACCTGGATGTTTTCAAGTCCAACATAAACAAATTCCTGATGAACCGCCCCCATTTAGTAAGACACTTTATCAAATCTCAACACTAACGTACTGAACACGTAATAATCCTTATCCTCAAGTGGCTTCCGGGGCTTGATAAGTGGTGACCACCTTTAAAAAAAACAAAAAAACCCTAAATTCTTTCCAACTAATTTAAGCTGGATTGGCAACGCCATAAAACTATTCGTAATCGTTTAAAAAAGTAGACATTCTACCGAAATAAACACACATAATTTATCGTTAAGAGAAAAAAACTATTTTGTTTTTAGTTAACCAAAAGTTCTGAAACATTCTTGTGCGTTAACAATAGAATGTTTTAGAAAAAGACGTTTATTTTACGTTACATTTATGTGTGGAGCTGATCCTGCATTTTAAATTCATAACTAAATCGTTTTGTAATTATTTTAATGTTTTTATTTAATTTTTAACAGTTATGTGTAAAACGGTTTCCATGTAAATACTGTATTCTTATGAAATTATTGTTCTTTCTTCCGTTTTCATTTTTCGCTAATCGCAATTAGAACTTATTGCTGTGAAAAGAAAAAATCTGATTCTCCATTTTTTAGGCCATTGCATGTAAACAATCTGAAAAAAAAAGTTTCGCATATATATTTCACGTAAAATGATCACCTCTTGAACCAGACAATGTTTTAAGAACAGGTTAGGGATTTTGTTTGTTTCTAATTTTGGCCATATTTTTTTTTTTTTTTGTTTTACATGGAGTTCACCACTTATCAAGGCCCAATGGCCACTCAGGGATAAGGGTTATTGTGTGTACAGTAATCAAAGGGATAGTGTAGCAATAGTATTGGAGAATTGGTACGGTGTTATTATTTAGGGGGGGGGGCGGTTCATCAGGAATTTGTTTGTGTTGGACTTGAAGACATCCAGGTTGAAGTCGGGAGGGAAACAGGCAAGCGGAACAGAGTTCCACAGGCGTGCAGTTCTAAGAAAGAAGCTTTGTCCATGGTATCTACGTTTTGATTTAGGCACAGATAGGGAGTGGGGAAAATTATTGACGGTGGTTTCAGCTAGTCTGGTGTTTTTTGAAAAAGATTGGCGAGGGGGAACCAGAGAATGGAGCTCAGACGAGCACTTGCCATGGAAATAGTGATAGAACAATGACAGGCTCGCTACGTCTCTTCTGTGGGAAAGAGGTTATCGAGTAGAGAAAAGGGCATCTCCCACCAAGCCACGTAGTCTATTTTGTACTCTGTCAAGGCAGGATAGGCTGTTTTTAGCAGCCCCTGCCCAGATGTGGCAGCAGTACTCCATCCTTGGACGTACTTGGCTCTTATATAGATAGAGAATTGCATCAGTAGTGAGATATCTTCTGGAGCGGTAGAAGGATCCCACCATTTTCCCAGCGACCTTGGCCACAGACTTGATGTATGTGTTCCATTTAAGATCAGGTGTAAAAGTCAAACCCAAGAGCTTATCAAATCCTGGAGCCTCCCTTAGACGAGAGCCATCCATTTTAATTGATGCCAGATGGGGATCAGAGCGTTTATGATGTAGAGATAGGAGCTTGGTCTTAGATGCATTAAAGGTAACCAGCCACCTCTTTCCTCACTGTACCACACACTCAAGATCAGAGGAGAGAGAATCAGAGAGAACATCATCATTTACGGCCTTTGATGTGTTGCCATAGATATTCGTGTCATCAGCATAGATGTCAATGAAAGATTTTAGTATGTGTTTTGGGAGATCATTGATGTAGATCAGGAAGAGAGTTGGGCCCAGTATGGACCCCTGAGGGACTCCAGCATTAATACTGTGGGCCTCTGATTTCTACCCATCAACCACTACTCTTATGAGCCTATCTGAGAGAAATGACTTAATGATAGAGAAAACATTTCCAGTTATACCGTAGCTGGAAATCTTGTGTAGTAGGCCTTTATGCCAAACCTTATCGAAGGCCTTTGCTATGTCGAGAGCAATTGCCCTAGAAATGAAGCCTTTGTCAAGAGATTCGCTAATCCTATCAGATATAACCGTTAGCACCTCTGCTGTAGATCTAGCAGAACAGAAACCATATTGCGTGTCGCTAAGAAGGTTATTTCTGCTGAGGTGGTTGACTACTCAATTTATTGTGGATTCCAGCAACTTACTCATGACACACAGGAGACTTATTGGTCTGTACTGAGAGGGGGATGACTTATCACCTGAATTCTTAAATACAGGGCACACTGATGAGGTTTTCCAGAGTGTTGGGAAGCACTTCACCTTAAGGTAACGCTTAAACAGTTTGGAAAGTATGGGGGCAAGTTCTGGTTGTAATTTTTTTAACGCTATAATTGGAATACCGTCGGGACCAGTTGCTTTACTGGAGTAAAGGTTCTTGATTAGCTTGGCGATCTCATGCACAGATATTTGTATGTTGCATAGCATGTTGTCTGTTAAAGGAGGGAATATGGGGAGTTGATGGCCTCCGTCATACAGGGTAGAATTTGCCGCAAAGTTTTTGGCAAATAGTTTGGCCTTGTCCGATGCTGTCGAGATGACCTCTGGTCCATTGATAATGGTTGGGATAGAACGCACGTTTCTGTTCAGGATCCTATTTGCTATTTGCCAGAACTGGTGGGAACCAAGCCGCTGCTCAGCTACTTTGGACTTAACGGATTGCGCATATAGTTCTTTTGCATTTTTTATTACTCTTTTACAATGGTTGCTGGCGGTTCTGAAAGCAGCTTTAGTTTCAGTGAATCTATTACGTTGGTAGCTATGGAAAAAGTGATTTCTGTGTGCGATGGCAGCAGCACATTTAGGGGAGAACCATGGTTGGCAGTTAGGTTTTTGTTGGAATTTTTTGGATGGTATGAATTGGTCTATGCCTACAAGTAACCATTCAGTCAGGTCTGATACTATAGAGGACACATCCTTTTTAAACATGGAATGCAGAGGTAAATCAGATATGAATGTACGGAATATCCCAGTCCGCAATAGAGCATCGGTATACAGTACGGTGGAGAGGTACGTCTGTAGATTTATTATATTTCATTTTTATTTTAACTGATACAATGCAGTGGTCGGAGGATCCCAGAGGGGATAGAATGGAACATGAGCATAGCTCAGGGGAAGTGGATAGAAAAAGGTCTAGGAGGCTTGCGAACTGACCGGTACTATTGGGCACACGGGTGGGCTCGAGGACAATCTGAGTGAGGTCATAGACAATGGCAAAATCATGACAGAACCGCCCCTCATCATCAGTCTTATTTGAGTGGGTCAGCAATTCCACATTATGGACATTGAAGTCACCGCAAATGTGAATGTTAGCTGAGGGATGAGCAGACAGGATGTGGTCAATTTTTTCTGATATACTCTTAAAGACAGTAACTCCACTGTTGTGGGGGTGATAGAGGGCAAATATAAATGCGGTGGTGTAAGCAAGTGCAACCTGGAAGCACATATAAGGTAGATTAAGGTCTTCTCTGGAGATATCCCTGCCACATGGGAAACCATCTTTAATGTAGGCACATATTCCATGCCTGTGGCGATCTTGGGGGTCAGATTTAGATGTTAGGTTAGAGTATCCTTTAATTATGAACTCATCTAGGGAGGTGGTCGGCCCTATTCCAGTTTCGCTTAGAAAGAATATGTCAGGTTTCGTCTTCTGTAATTGGATTTCAACCTCTGGAAGGTTAGAACATAGACCCCTGATGTTGGAGAAGGAGACCTGGTAGTAGGGGTCTACGTAGGAGGATGGAGTTCTAGGTTTATTCGTATTTTCTTTTTTGAGATATTTCATGTTGAGGATTTTGGGGTTTGTGGAACAGGTCAGCATACTTGGTTAGAGCAGAACAGAGAGAAAAAGTAAGAGAGGAAAGATAGGAAATTTTTTTTTTTTTGTAGCACATAAGGTAAAGCCGTAGCAATTACCCACTAGTATGGCATCGAGAGGCCCCACCAGAGACTACTGCATGGTCCAGAGTCCATTCACCAAATGGCAATACAGCAGCCCCAGTACTTTGCACTTGCTGATAGGACAGCCTCCTTAGTGGTTAATTCAAAGTTCGGGTCCCTGACTATCAGGCGGTTAACGTCAGCCCAGATGAAAACATTTACCTCCAGCACCCTTACTAGTGACATGGCCGCAAGGATAGACAGAGACAGAAAATTTCCGACATCTCAGACTACTGTTCACGAAGTACTACCGACCTGGGAAGCAGCTTTTTCTTCACCCTTTGCCAGAAACATCACTCATTAGAAATGATGACTGAGGGACAAAAAAGGAGACGCGATAGTTACTGGAACTGCCGATAACATATCCACTGCATTATCTACTCTCCATTAAAAAAAAAAAAAAAATGGTAAGAGGGACTTATTTATATCTACTTAGTATAAGTCCTTTGCCCACTCCCAGTTTAGAATAGAATTTGAAGATAGTCTCCCCTCCCATATTAATCCATGGAAGTTTTTTTTTTTTTTGCTTTAGGTACCTCGCGATAGAACCTTCGAGGTTAAACTTATAATATTCATGTTCCTGGTCAGAATGTAGTATAAAATATGTCATTGTCAAAAGTCATAAAAGACACAACCTCTTCCTACTACTACTAACGAAAAATAAAGCGATTACTTGTGGTTCTATGTTTTTGCCGATTAGGCTTGCAGATCAGTGGTAAAAAATTTAGTTAACTGCTTTAAAAAATTAGAATGACCCGGAAACCTGAGGCAATCTCGTCAGCATCAGACAAAGCCAAACTCTTTGCCAAGAACTTTGCAGCTAATTCTACCCTTTGCCACCAAGGCCGCCAACCCCCAATATTTTCTCCTGTATCAGAAAACACGCTATGTGATATACATATATCTGTACGTGATGTTGCCAAGCTAATCAAAAACCTTGATTCCAGTAAAGCAACCGGCCTTGATGTTATTCCAATCATAGTACTAAAAAAACTTCAACCTGAATTAGCGCCCATACTTACAAAACTGTTTAAACGTTCTCTTAAGGAGAATTGCTTCCCATCACCCTGGAAAATCTCATCAGTATGCCCTGTATTTAAGAATTCAGGTGATCGCTCATCCCCCTTTCAGTATTGGCCAATACGTCTCCTGTGCGTCATGAGTAAGTTGCTGAAATCTGTTAAATAGAGAAGTAATCAACCATCTCAGCAAAAATAACCTTCTTAGTGACACACAATATGGTTTCCGTTCTGCCAGATCTACAGCAGATGTGCTTACAGTTATATCTCATAGGATTAGTGAATCTCTCGATGGAGGCAACCTTTCTAGGGCAATTGCTCTTGACATATCTAAGGCCTTCGATAGGGTATGGCATGAAGGTTTACTTCACAAGATCTCTAGCTAGGGTATAGCTGAAAATGTCTTCTCAATTATTAAATCATTTCTTTCTGACAGGGTCATGAGAGTAGTAGTTGATGGGCAAAAATCAGAAGCTGACAGTATTAATGCTGGAATCCCTCAGGGGTCCATCCTGGGCCCAACTCTTTTTCTGATCTATATTAATGATCTTCCAAATCACATCCTTACATCATTTATAGACATTTATGCTGATGACACTACCATCTATGGTAGAACATCTAAGACAGTAAACGATAAAGTTCTCTCCGATTCTCACTCATCTGATCTTGAGCACGTGGTACAATGGGGAGAGGAGTGGCTGGTTACTTTTAATGCATCTAAAACCAAGCTTCTCTCTTTACATCATCAACATTCTGATCCACATCTGGCATCAATTGAAATGAATGGCTCTCGTCTTGAGGATACCTCAAGTTTTGACAAGCTTCTGGGCTTGACCTTTACTTCTGATCTTAAATGGAACAGGTACATCAAATCTGTTGCCAAGGCTGCTGGAAAAATGGTGAGATCCTATCGATCCAATAGGTATCTCACTGCTGATGCAATTCTCTATCTATATAAGAGCCAGGTACTTCCAAGGATGGAATACTGTTGCCACATCTGGGCAGGAGCTGCTAGAAATGACTTGTCCTGCCTTGATAGAGTTCAAAATAGACTTCGTAGCCTCGTAGGAGATATCCTTTTCTCTTCCCTTCAACCTCTTTCTCACAGAAGAGATGTTGCAAGTTTTCTCTGATGTATCATTATTTTCATGAAAAGTGTTCGACTGAGCTTCAGTCTATGGTCCCCTCTCGCCAAACTTTCACAAGAAACACTCGTTTAGCTGAAAACACTATCAATAATTTCCCCCCACTCTTTATCTATGCCTAAACCTAAACGTAGATTCCATGAACAAAGCTTCTTTCTTAGAACTGCACGCCTGTGGAATTGTCTTCCTGCTTTCCAGCTGACTGCAATATGGTTGTCTTCAAGTCTAACGTAAACAAATTCTTGATGAGCCGTTCCACTTGTTAACAAATTTACTGAATTTCCATTACTAACGATTACTATATTGTC
This sequence comes from Euprymna scolopes, assembly GCF_053919585.1. Lineage (NCBI taxonomy): Eukaryota > Metazoa > Mollusca > Cephalopoda > Sepiida > Sepiolidae > Euprymna > Euprymna scolopes. The sequence continues at coordinate 149,979,811 of NC_136500.1, read as the reverse complement.
CAATTTCTACTGTACACTCTTTAACCCTTATCCTCGAGTGACCTCTTGGCCTTGATAAGTGGTGATGCCTATGTAAAAAAAAAAAACCCCAAAAACGGGTGATCATTTTACATTAATTTATGAATTTAGGAAAAAAGGCAACGAAAGAAAGAGCAACGGAAAAAGGCCATTTTGACTAGCTAGGAAAAAAGGGCAATTATTGAATAAATATCGATTGAAAAAAATTTTAGAACAGTTCTTGTGGGAGGTATTATTTTAGGAAGATGGACCCAAACCCCATCCCTTACCTCAATTAAAAATATTATTATTATACTAATTGTTCTGTTTTGTGTTCTCGAACTCAGGAATCTGCACAGAATTTCAGTCGGAGGTTACATTAATTAAAACGTTAACAAAATGTAGTATCTGTTTTGGTGTTACACTTCACTAGGAACCTCCAAAAGTCACCTCAGAATACTCCCCCCCTATATATAACACGATGTAACTTTATCATAAATTAATATTATCAGTATAACTTTTGTACCATTTAAAAAAGAAGGGAACAATAAACCAGTAATAATTAAAAAGATTTTTTTTCATCAAACGAAAATAATGAAATTGCAAGACGAAAATCGTGTTTACATAATTGGCGCTTTAAAAAATAACGTTCCCATGTAGTAAGCATTTTGAACTTGTACGCATACCCGTGTTTAATAAATCTAGCAAAAATCAACTAATGGTCAGATTTTCGTGAAAATTTTGATACTTATCCATTTTAGAATGAAATTACATATAAAATGCAGTTTCCGTAACATATACGAGCGGAAATATATTTTTAGTATTAGCCCCCCCCCCCCCGATGTATTTTTTTTTTGAAATTTGAGCAAAATATATTTAAATCTATCGAAATTTCTATTTATTATGAAACATAAGAGTTAAAATAAGTGAAACTTTTTAAATTTAAATACACGTATTGAACAAAAATTTACCTTGAAGTTGCAATTAAAAAATTGATATAAGTTTAATATTATGTTTTTTTTTTTTAATAGCGTTTTTTCAAATTAATATATACTATAATCATCAGTTGAATTGCCAAGAAAAAGAAACTTCGTAAACATTAATTAATTTTTAAAAGATTACAACGATTAAAATTCCATTATTTCAAAATGTTCCGTTACAACATAGATTTTTAATTAATTGTATTTAATTTTTTTTTTTAAATATTAAGTTTTTTATATAAACATGTCTCTTGTCAGCTATTTTATCTCCAGATTAAAACAGATCTGAAAATATTATTGCACAAATATTAAGCGTTTTGTAGGACCCCCTCTCATATTTTGTTTGTCTCTTTTTACCGAACAAAAGTATGAAAGCCGAACATGAGCATTCAGTAAAACTGTATTTCATATTTAATATACAAATGTTTAAAATATTATTAATCATTAAACTGTGTAAATCTTAAAACCTAACAAAATTATAACAAAGATTAATTATTAATTGCAGTTTGAAGAAGATAAACAAAGGTTTTAAAAAATCATTAAGTCACTTCTGCTTTTCCATAGTTCATATAGTTAACACAAGTCTGCGGACTCACGCGCTCCGTTTTCACATTGTTTTAGAGATACCTACACTTCACCTATTCTCTCCTCTATCAATGAAGGAGAAATCTTACTAAACTGAGGCAATTTTAATTTTTTGTTCCGACGCAGAGTGCCCCTTTTTTGGAGCTGGATATTCCACTCATTAAAAACAACCTACTGAGATTTGGGAAAATATTTTAAATCGTTTTTTGCCCAGAAATTTGGCTGTCAAGTGGTCAAAATTCAACGATTTGACCGTTGAAAACTTTACCAAACTCCTTCACCAATTTTGGGTCTAAACACTTGAAATGTTAGATGTATGTTACTTGGACATGGATCAAACTTTTTAATTCGATTTGAGCCCAAAACAATAGAGGTTAAAGGGTCAAAATTGGGGTCAAAGTTTTTAAAAATTTGACCACCGCAGTCTCTATCAAATAACAAAAAATAATTTTTGGTTCAAGCATTTGAAATTTTACATAAAGTGTATTCAGACATAGGGCAAGCTTTTTAATCGGTTTGGCCGAAAATTTGGCTACCAAGTGGTCAAAGTTCAAAGGATATGACCTTTGCGGTCTCTAGCAAACTAATCAGCAAATTTTGAGTCTAAACATTTGGAATTTTACATAAAGGGTATGCATACATGCAGCAAGCTTTTTAATCAGTTTTTGGGCGAAAATTTGGCTGCCAAGAGGTCAAAGTTGAAAGAGTTGACCGTCGCAGACTCTACTAAACTCTTCTGCCAATTTTGGGTCTAAACACTTAAAATTTTAGATGTAGGTTACCTGGACAGGAGTCAAACCTTTTGATATATATATATATATATATATATATATATATATATATAAAAATTTGTGAACAGTACATAAGGCCCGAGCAAAGCCGGGCTGAACTGCTAGTATATATCTATATATCTATAAAAGTGAACGTGTCTGTCTGTGTGTCTGTCTGTCTGTGTACATTTCCCTACGCAATAACTCTGTCAATTTTTAGTCTATAGACTCGAAATTTGAAATACCGGGTACTGAGATTTGGGAAAATCGATGTGACGGGTGTCAGCCAGAAATTTGGCTGTTAAGGGGTCAAATTTCAACGATTTGACCTTTAAGAACTCTACCAAACTCCTCCGACAATTTTGGGTCTAGACACTTGAAATTTTAGATATAGGTTCCTTGAACCTGGATCTAACTTAATAAAGTGATTTGAGCCCGAAACAATAAATTTTAAGGGGTCATAATAGGGGTCAAAGTTTTAAAAAATTAACCATTTTTTTTGCTTTTTTGCTTTTTTTGCACAGCATACACCTCCAAACACCCGAGCAACGCCGGGCACCCCTGCTAGTATATATATATATATATATATATATATACATATATATATAAACTCAATACTCGACTGATTACAGTCTTTAACTTTAGTCTTTGTACCTAACTCATGTGTTTACTATTCAACGCCTTTTATTTAAAAAAAATAACATAAAACACAAAAGAAAACAAACAAAAATCAAAAGCAGAACAAATAAAGCATATTTGTATATTTTTGCTGTTTTTACAAATTGATTTTCTTGTTGAATACATCTGCTGCCCTTTCTCATTATCGATTAGGTCAATTTTCATTTTCCTATAAATAAATATGTGCGAAAAAAAAAAAAAAAAAAGAAAAGAATTCTGCTCTTCCAAATCTTCGGTACAGATGTTTCCCAATGTACCAACAAATTCAGGAAGGAGAGGGGGAGGGGGAGGGAGAAGAAGGGATATTCTTTTTTTTATTATTATTTAACTACAATTTATCTTGTGTATTAAAAAGCTTCTGTGTTTGTGTAGATTGATGAACTTTTAAAGCAACGCATTTCAGGTGAAAACATTATTACATAGTTACGTGTCATGTCGAAATTTGTGTAAATTCAAATAACTTACGAAAAATGATTCAGCAGAAATGTTATGTTGTTAGTTTACCGGAAAACACTGGAAAATGGTTGATTATTCTGATTGAAATTATAATAGTCAATTATTATGATTGGTAAAAATATAATTGTTAGATAGAAATATGTTATAGATGTGAAAAGTTATGTTCAGTTAAAACATTTACATTTAATAGTTTTCAGGAATGTTAATTTGATGTTACTTCGACAGAGAATTTAAGCTAAATATAAACAAATATACGTGACAAAAGCCCAGCAAGGATTTTTAGGCTACGTGTAGTGATGACGTAATAAAAATATAGATTTTGAGATGTAGAGTTATAGTTAGGTGGAAGAGCAGCTCTATACACAATGGATGGAGGTTTTATGACAGGACACTCATGGAATCAGAAGGGGGCGACTTAGAAAAATCTTATACAAAGCGTGCCAACTCTGAAAAAAAACAAAACAAAACAAAAACAAACAAAAAAACTGCAAGGAATAAATGATTATATCAAAATATAATTCCCGCCTTTAAGAGAGAAACACTTAATTTCAAGACGCATGAAAGGATGATTTGAGGTATATTTTTGTTGGTGTTCCAACCAAGAACGATATCTATAAAATATTAATTTATGTATGCACACATTAACACCAAACAGAATATACTATATACTCATAAGTAAAAAGAGATTGATTAGAGAAACACGCATCTGTTAAATTATATATATATATATATATATATATATATATATATATATATATAGTGGAAATGGTAATTAATAAAAACTGAAGAAAGTGCTCAATACTGTTGTAGAGCAAATATGCGTTTTATTTTTTATTGCCGTATCTTTCTGTTAAGTTACATTATTGTTTCCGCTACCCAGCCGTTTTTTTTTGGCCGTCTGTAGCTTCCTCAGACTTTTCTGTAAAAGTCTGAGGAAGCTACAGACGGCCAAAAAAACGGGTAGCAGAAACAATAATGTAACTTAAAAGAAAGATACGGTAATAAAAAATAAAATGTATATATATATATAGGATGTGTCCTCTATAGTATCAGACCTGACCGAATGGTTACTTGTAGGCATAGACCAATTCATACCATCCCAAAATTTCCAACAAAAACCTAACAGCCAACCATGGTTCTCCCCTAAATGTGCTGCTGCTATCGCACACAGAAATCACTTTTTCCATAGCTACCAACGTAATAGATGCACTGAAACGAAAGCTGCTTTCAGAACCGCCAGCAACCACTGTAAAAGAGTAATAAAAAATGCAAGAGAGCTATATACTCAATCCGTTAAATCCAAAGTAGCTGAGTAGCGGCTTGGTTCCCACAAGTTCTGGCAAGTAGCAAATAGGATCCTTAACAGAAACGTGTATTCTATCCCAACCATTATCAATCAAGTCATCTCGACAGCATCGGACAAGGCCAAACTATTTGCCAAGAACTTTGCGGCAAATTCTACCCTGTGCGACGAAGGCCATCAACTCCCCGTATTCCCTCCTATAACAGACAACATGCTATGCAACATACAAATATCTGTGCGTGAGGTCGCCGAGCTAATCAAGAACCTTGACTCCAGTAAAGCAACTGGTCCTGACGGTATTCCAATTATAGTGTTAAAAAAATTACAACCAGAACTCGCCCCCAATCTTTCCAAACTGTTTAAGCGTTGCCTTAAGAAGTAGTGCTTCCCAACACCCTGGAAAACCTCAACAGTATGCCCTGTATTTAAGAATTCAGGTGATAATTCATCTCCCTCTCAGTACAGACCAATGTCTCCTGTGTGTCATGAGTAAGTTGCTGGAATCCACAATAAATAGAGAAGTAGTCAACCACCTTAGCAGAAATAACCTTAGCGACACGCAATATGGTTTCTGTTCTGCTAGATCTACAGCAGAGGTGCTAACGGTTATATCTCATAGGATTAGGGAATCTCTCGACAAAGGCTTCATTTCTAGGGCAAATACTCTTGACATATCAAAAGCCTCCGATAAGGTTTGGCATAAAGGCCTACTACACAAGATTTCCAGCTACAGTATAACTGGAAATGTTTTCTCGATCATGAAATCATTTCTCTCTGATAGGCTTATAAGAGTAGTGGTTGATGGGCAGAAATCAGAGGCCCACAGTATTAATGCTGGAGTCCCTCAGGGGTCCATACTGGGTCCAATTCTCTTCCTGATCTACATGAATGATCTCCCAAAACACATACTAAAATCATTCGTTGACATCTATGCTGATGACACGACCATCTATGGCAACACATCAAAGGTCGTAAATGATGATGTTCTCTCTGATTCTCTCTCCTCTGATCTTGAGCGCGTGGTATAATGGGGAAAGAGGTGGCTGGTTACCTTTAATGCATCTAAGACCAAGCTCCTATCTCTACATCATAAACGCTCTGATCCCCATCTGGCATCAATCGAAATGGATGGCTCTCGTTTAAGGGAGGCCCCAGGATTTGAAAAGCTTCTGGGTTTGACCTTTACTCCTGATCTAAAATGGAACACGTACATCAAGTCTGCAGCCAAGGTCACTGGGAAAATGGTGGGATCCTTCTACCGCTCCAGAAGATATCTCACTAATGATGCAATTCTCTATCTATATAAAAGCCAAGTACGTCCAAGGATGGAGTACTGCTGCCACATCTGAGCAGGAGCTGCTAAAAACAGCCTATCCTGCTTTGACAGAGTACAAAATAAACTTTGTGGCTTAGTGGGGGATGCCCTTTTCTCTTCCCTGCAACCTCTTTCCCACAGAAGAGACGTAGAGAGCCTATCTTTGTTCTATCGCTATTTCCATGGCAGGTGCTCGTCTGAGCTCCAATCCCTGTTCCCCCCTCGCCAATCCTTTTCAAAAAACACCCATCTAGCTGAAACCACCATCAATAATTTTCCCCAACTCCTTATCTGTGCCTAAATCAAAACGTAGATTCCATGAACAAAGCTTCTTTCTTAGAACTGCACGCCTGTGGAACTGTTCCGCTTGCCTGTTTCCCTCTCGCCTTCAACCTGGATGTCTTCAAGTCCAACACAAACAAATTTCTAATGAACCGCCCCCTTAAGTAATGATACTTTATCAATTCTCCAATACTATTACTACACTATCCCATTGATTACTGTACACACAATAACCCCTATCCCTATGGGCCTTGATAAGGGGTGAACTCCATGTAAAAATATATATATATATATATATATATATATATATATATATATATATATATATATATATATACAAACACACAAACATATATATGCTCGTTATACAGCTACACTGTTTGCATACAACCCCAGTATAAAACAGAAAAGTAAAAATAGAATTTATCAAATTATCGGATTTTATCCCATGCTTTAATGTAGAAGAGTTGTGCGACTAATGGCAAACAGATTTATCTCCCTTGATTTTAATTAAGAGTCCATTTTTCAACACAAAATGTCAGAATATAATTGTGGGTGATTTATTGCTAAAAATACATCTAGCACATTTACAAGGTGCCTTCAATAAATTTCCAGACTTTTTTTTTGTACAGTCATCATAATTCTTGTAGACTCTTGACAATTTCGTGTGTTATTACTAGATATATCTTATGAGATGACTGACGAATTTTTATGATTTCAGGTTCAAATGAATAACTTCAACAGGAATTGGAATACACCCTACTAAAGCCTGATTATCACAGCTGGTAAATTTAGAAAATACGATATGGATGTGAGGACACTTTAGATAAACGATGTGCAATAAAATTCTATTTTAAACTTGGAAAAAATGACACAGAAACGTACGGAATGCTTCAGACTGCTTTTGGACCATCTTGCATGAATTGAACATCAGTTTTTGATTGGCATAAGAGATTCAAGAAAGGCAGGAAGTCCGTGAGGGATAATGAGGTGTGGGAGGAGTAAGGAAGTCAGAACACCAAAGTTCATTGGCCAAATAAAGAATTTTACGGATAAGGACCGTTGTGTTTACAGAGACAATAAGTGCAGTTTGATGTCAGTGTGGGAACTGTGAACACAATTATTCGTGAGGAACTGAAAATGCGGAAGATTTGCACGAATGCATGTCTATAACTTCATCCTTGTCATAGACTATTTGACCAAGATGGGCATGAAGAGAGTTCCTCACCCTCCCTGTAGTACAGACCTTGCTCCCTGTAACTTTTTTGTTATTCCCTAAGCTCGAGAAAAACCTTACAGGCAATCATTGAGATACTGGAGAAAATGAAAGCGGCTGTGACGAGGGTTATTGACACGTTCACACAAAAGGACTTCCATGCGGCCTTCAAGAAGTTACTGGAGATTACTTCAAAGAGGACTAGAGTTTAATGTGTGGACTATCAATAAAAAAGTCTGGAAAATTATTGGAGGTACCTCGTACTTTTAATAGACACAAAGAACATTCCTCTGTTCTTAATATTTTTGTGAGTTGTGGCTCCCCACACTTTAACACCCGTAAGACAGGATTAAACTCACTGCTGCTGCTGGCAAATTTAATTAATTTAATATAAAATTATGACATTCGTTTACCAGGGAATGAATGTTGATTTGTCTGCACTGAAGTGAACCTTTCAGGAAAGACTGTTAGGTCCTAGGCAAGGCAACCAGCTGCTCGGGAGGCAAACACAGACGATAGAACGTCCCCTTTACATTAAAATACATACTTGGCGTTTTGGCCAAGATCAAAGTGTAGTATATGTCTTAATGGTGCTGCATTTCCATTTTTTGTTCTCTTTCAGTGGAGGAATAGTCTTTCACAACTGAGACAATATTTTATTTTTGTACCTTTTCTCCACGTTAAAAAACGACCCTGGTGTCTAACTCTGTCCCGTGGGGAGGCATTGTAAATAGGAATAATTGAGGTAGTCTATTGAGACAGACAAACAGACATAGGTACATTAAAAGGTTTATATATCGTTTACGTCTGTTGGTGAGTCTTCTCTTCGAGTTTGCTGGGCTGGAATTGAACACTTGTATTTATTTCAACAATTGAAGAAACAATTTAGATAGCTCGGAACATTGATTTGGTTAAAACACGTCCATCATCAGTGGTAACGCACCTTCAAATGTTTGTGACCGTTCACAATGGTCTCACGTTCTAACTCGATTATAATTCTTCCCTCATGGCCGAAAGAAAAAGAAAAAGGTAAAAAGAGAAGGAGAGACAGACAGAGAGATACATGCATATATATATTTTTGTTATTATTTTTTCTCTCTCTCTATATATATATATATATATATATAGATTGTTATTAAATTACAACAGATTATTCTTAATCTTAACCTTTACAGAAGTCAAGCTAGCTTAGCTTTTGGGGGAAGGTTACAGTGTCTTTTTCCTCTATGGTGATCGTACTGATTGATGCAACTGTACTTGGGCTTGTCATGTATTCCGTGGATTTACCTTCAGGTTCTATCCTGGTCACGGCACCAATATGACACGATCTTGTGACTGTTCATAACGGTCTGCAAGTTCCAACTGAATTACAATTCTTCCAGCGTATTTCCGAGCGTGAAAAGCTTTCTAGTTCGGTCCTAATCACAGTAACCATTTCTCTTTAAGTGGCAATATGCACTGTTTTTTTTAGTGCAATAAAGTTAAAAAAAAATCCACTTATGCGGGCGGTATATGACAAGTACTTGTTCACATCTTAAGCCTAATATTTTATAGCCTGTAGGGAAACAGTATCATAGTAGTCATACCGCAAATAATGACAAACACTTTGTAATTTTGAGAAAAATGGAATTCAATATATTAGTATACATATACGAGTGTATATACTATATATGCGGATGTATATTTATGAAGATATATATATCAAGGTAAAATATTCAAACCTGAAGACCCAGTGATGTCCATGGCTTTCAAATTCCTGGCTTTAATTATTGTCACGGTGAGGCGCCCGGCTGTTGGAAGGTAACACAAGGAAACCATCAATTCTCCAAGATCAGCTTTTTCCTGGGGAAAACAAGAAGAAAAAACAATCATTTAAGGAAAAAAGAAAAGAACATGATCAGTTATTTAACACTATTCAGGGTTTAACTGGCTTCCTCTGAAGGAGGAAGTTTCATGGGAATATGAAATTCACAAGTGGTCCCCAGTCGCATGTATATCCCTGTTAGGGGAGTTGACGACATTAGGTGTTTGCAACCTCTTGCAGAGAGGTGTCGACGTCCTCTTACATACAGCACCTGGACTTCCCAAATTGGTCACCCATTTTAGTAATGACCAGGTTCAACGTTGCTTAACTTTGGTGATCTGACGGAAACTGGTGTGTTAACATGATATGCCGTATATTTATATACTAACAGGTGACTAAATCATCAAGGAAAAAAGCCTTAAAGAAAGCAACGTTATCCCAGATAAAACTTTGCTCCATCCTTACACTGTAAAGTGAAAGTGTGCAGTCTCACGGTTGACTGATGTTCTAATCTTTAGTCATAGTTTTATTCGATGTGTCATCGCCAGCGATTGTCAGGTTGGCATAAATCATAACAAATGCCGCAGGATTATCTGTCTTAAACAATCACAATCCAGAGTATTACATCATCCATGTTGGCACTTGATGTTGATCGACAACAATTAAGTAAATATTCTTCTGTTAATACATACACACATCTCATATACGGGCGTGCAATAAGAAATGCCCCTGACCCACTTCCCATAGCAGTAGAGCAACGAAACTTGGCACAGTTATTAGTCGTTCTCTACATAAGAACCACCCAGATTTATGCATTTCTCCAATCGTTTGATGCACCCTTGCTTTCTTTGGAGGTGGTGAGTTCAAGTACTTTCACTGCATTCACCGGGCTTTGGTCTCTAGATCATAGTGATGGACCCAGGTTTCATCCTGTGTAATCAGTCTTTTGAAAAACTGACTCATCTTCTTGGCACATCTCCAAATTCATCCTCGAGTATTCGACATGTTCTCGCTTCTAGAATGGTGTGAGCAACCAGGGAATCCATCTGGTAGACACCTTATGCATATGCAAATGGTCATGAATGATGGTTTCCACAGACCCTGTACTAATCTTGACATCTTGGGCTATTTGGCGAATAGTAATACGCCGATCTTCCAAAATGGCAGCCTCAACTTGACAGACACATCCCTCATCAATGGCAGAAGGGACCTGTTTCCACAGACCTCCAACCATGTTTGAATTCACGATGCCAGTATTTTACAAGGTTATATGATGGGGCATTATCACCATAAGTTTCTTTCATTTCATCAAAAGTCTCCTGTGGTGTGCGTCCTTTCAAATACAAAAACCGGATCACTGCTCGACATTCAACAGGCTCCATTTCACACCTAACTCAATTTAAACACCTGTAAAACAGAAACCACAATTAGTTCAGAGCTATAACCTGTAGAGATATAATATAAATCATTGCACATGCAAAATTTCAGCTAGATCAGACAACTGGAAGTGGGTCAGGGGTATTACTGATTGCACGCCCCTCGTGTATATATATATATATGCATACATTCACATACAGGGTGGGACATTAATACTGTTACAAAATAAAACGCATATTTTTCCAAACAAAATAATTTATTACAAAACCCAATTACAGGAAAGGATTAGCAAATACTCGAGTCTTCACTACATGACAAAGTCTTTTGGGGAAATCATCTATAGCTGCACATAAAACATCTAAGGGTATTTTCTTCCAAGTTCAAAGTTTTCTTAAAAGCTTCAATATTTTGACAAGGAGTAGAACAGGCTTCACTTTCTATGAATGACCAAGAATAATCAAGAGCGTTAAGATTGGCTGATGAGGAAGGCCATTCTTCTTTGCTGATCAAAGACGAACAGCTGTCTCTATACCATTGTTGTTTTACACGAGCAGTGTGGCTTGTCACACCATCTTGTTGGAGAGTCGAAATTTCATCACCATACACAGAATGACACCATGGGGTTAGTGCATACTCTCAATGTAATGTTCTTTGTAAATCTTTACCCTCTGAGGGGAAAAAATGTGGAGATTTCCCGCTTTCAGAAATGCTGGTTTCTACGTTCTGAAAACATTTACTGCATTATCAGGTGTTGCCTCACAATTTCTCGTAAGGATTCTATCATTTTGATGCTTGTTCGACTGTTGAAGTGAGAATACCTTTTCATCCGTGAAGATGATGTTAATGAGCGTGCCTCCGCTGATACGGTTTAGCAAGAGTCAATTTCTGATGAGTCTCTTTGTAGGTGCAGAGAGAAGCTGTCACTTTTGGAGCTTATAAGGTGATATCTGAAGGAAACTTTGACATATTCTTCGCATAGTCAGTGGTGATGTTTATGCGTCCTTTGCAATTTCTCATACATATGTCCGTAGAGATATATGTATATATATATATGTGTGTATATTATTATTATTATGTATATATATATATTATTATTATTATGTATATATATATATTATTATTATGTATATATATATATATTATTATTATGTATATATATATATTATTATTATCATGTATATATATATATTATTATTATCATGTATATATATATTATTATTATTATTATGTATATATACATATATATATATGTGTATATATATATTATATATATATTATATATATATATATATATGTCTACAGACATCACATATATATATATCATGTCTGTAGAGATATATGTATATATATATGTGTGTATATATATATTATATATATGTCTACAGACATCACATATATATATATGTCTACAGACATCATATATATATATATATATGTCTACAGACATCATATATATATATGTCTACAGACATCATATATATATATGTCTACAGACATCATATATATATGTCTACAGACATCATATATATATGTCTACAGACATCATATATATATGTCTACAGACATCATATATATATATGTCTACAGACATCATATATATATGTCTACAGACATCATATATATATGTCTACAGACATCATATATATATGTCTACAGACATCATATATATATATGTCTACAGACATCATATATATATGTCTACAGACATCATATATATATATATATACATGTCTACAGACATCATATATATATACATACATATATGTCTACAGACATATATATATATATATATATATATATATTATATATATATATATGTCTACAGACATCATATATATATATATATATATATATATGTATACATATATGTCTACAGACATCATATATATATATATATATGTATACATATATGTCTACAGACATCATATATATATATATATGTATACATATATGTCTACAGACATCATATATATGTCTACAGACATATATATATATATACACATATATATATACATATATCTCTACAGACATCATATATATATATATATATATATCATCATCGGCGGTCACTCGTGTCCGAGTAAGACTGTCCTCCGTTGTGGCTTCTGTGGGTCCTCAGGTGAGCATAGAGCCCAATCCTAGACCCAATTTGTCTTGTGCAATTTGGGCAGATAAAGGTAGTGGTGGTGGGGTGGGGTTGGGTGTGTCTGGTTAATAATCTGTCCTTTCTGTGCTTGTGTTTATCCTCAGCAGCTTTATTTAGGTCACTACTATAAAGCGCAGCACCTTTGTGGACAGCGCTCCTCCATGCCAACCTGCTCCCAGCCACGTCCTCCCATGTCTTAAGGTCGATGTGAAACCGCTTTAGATTTGCTTTGATGTTGTCCTTATACCTCATCTTTTGGCCACCCTGGGCACGCTTTCCCTCAACAAGCTGAGAGTAGAAAATCTGTTTTGGGAGGCGGAGATCCGGCATTCGGACAACATGACCAGTCCATCTGATCTGGCGTTGAGCAACAGTAGCGGTGATAGTGGGAATGTCAGCCTCACTCAGGACGCTGGTGTTGGTGCGTCGGTCCTTCCAACTAATTCTGAGGATTTTTCGGAGGCATCTTTGGTGGTACGTCGCCAGGGTTTTTACGTGCCTCCTGTATGTGGTCCAGGTCTCCGATCCATAGAGAAGAGTGAGCAGCAAGACAGCTTTATATACCATGATTTTGGTCTTTGCCAGAAGGTCACGGTTCTCAAATACTCTCTTCCTTAGCCTTGAGAAAGCCCCACTGGCACAGCTGAGACGGTGTTGTATTTCATCATCTATGTTGGCTTTTGATGATAGGATGCTGCCTAGGTATGGGAAGTGGTCCACATTTTCCAGTCTAGCGTTGTCAATGGAGATGTTTGGGGGTGAGACTGGAGTACTGTTTGGTGGTGATTGATGGAGGATTTGGGTTTTTTTTATATTAATTGTTAGTCCTAGCTGTTTGTACGCCCTCGTGAGGGCAACCAGTGTACACTGTAGGTCCTCTTCTGAGAGGGCTACAAGGGCGTTATCGTCTGCATACTGTAGCTCCATAATGGATATGGTGTTCGTTCGACCTTTGGCCCTAAATCTGTTGATGTTAAAAAGTCGGCCGTCGGTTCTGTACATAATCCGAACTCCATGGGGAAGATGTTTGTCCGTAAGATGGAGGATAGCAGTAATGAAGATGGAGAACAGGGTTGGGGCAATGACACATCCCTGTTTCACTCCCGTGTCAACCCTGAAGGGCTCTGTTTCATCTCCACTACTACTGAGGACTGTAGCTGACATATTGTCATGCAGCAGTCTCAGTACCCGAATGTACCTCTCTGGGCATCCAAACCTTGCAAGAACCAGCCAAAGGGCTTGACGGTTCACAGAGTCAAAGGCTTTAGTAAGGTCTATAAAAGCCATGTATAATGGTAAATTTTGCTCCCTGCACTTTTCTTGGAGTTGACGAGCAGTGAAGATCATGTCCATCGTGCCTCTATTTGGTCGAAAGCCACTTTGGGACTCGGGAAGGATGGTTTCTGCAAGGGGTGTAAGCCTGTTGGCCAAAACCCGAGCTAGGGCTTTCCCTGTGGTAGAGAGGAGAGAAATGCCCCGGTAGTTCCCACAGTTTGCCTTGTCTCCCTTCTTAAAGATGGAGACAACTAGGGCATCTCTAAGTTGTGCAGGGATTTTCTCTTGTTCCCATATTTTGAGCAGCAGGGCATGGATGTGTCTGAGAAGATCAGGCCCGCCTTTCTTCAGGATTTCTGCTGGGATGCCGTCAGAACCAGCCGCCTTATTGTTTTTCATCTTCCTAATTGCATCCCGCACCTCTTCCAGACTGGGTGGTTCTCCCATGCTCTCAATTATGGGCTGTTGGGGGAGTTTTTCAAGGGCCTCCATCTCTGGAGTGGTGTCCCTGTTCAGAAGATCCTTGTAATGCTCTTTCCATCTATTTGTTATTTCTCTCTTTCCTTTCAGCAGCGTGAGCCCATCCTTAGACCGAAGGGGGGTCAGAGAACGGTAGCTGGGGCCGTATACCACTTTTGTGGCTTCAAAGAATCTTCTGGTGTCCCCAGAGTCAGCAAACTGCTGGATCTCCTGAGCCTTCTTCATCCACCAGATGTTCTTCAGCTTCCTGACTGTCGATTGGACAGCCGCTTTAGCCTTGGCATGGGCAGCTCTTTTAACCTTGCAATTGATGTTATTCTGCCAGGTGATAAAAGTTTGCCTCTTGGTGTCTATAAGCTGTTGGATTTCGGTATCGTTTTCATCGTACCAATCCTGATGTTTCCGCTTTTTCTGCCCTAGGATGCTTATACTGGAGTCCATGATGGCAGAAGACAGCTTGTCCCAGTGCTCTTCAGCGTCATGCGGATACTGCTTGGGCAGGTCCGCACTAAGAGCCGCCTGGAGGTGTTGTTGGTAGGTGATATCGCCCAGCTGCTCGATGTTGAGCTTTGGTCGGCTCTGTCTTTTTTGCATCCTTTGCTTCCGCATTAAATGGATAGACATGATGGAGCGAATAAGACGGTGGTCGGTCCAACAATTGTCTGTACTGGTCATTGCCCTGGTGTTCAGCACATCACAGCGGTCTTTGGCACGGACAATGACATAGTCAATGAGGTGCCTGATTTTACTTCGAGGGTGCATCCATGATGTTTTGAATGCGTTTTTTTGTCGGAAAAGTGTGTTCGTGATGATCAGGTTATGTTCTGAGCACTTTGTCAGTAGGAGTGTACCATTTGAGTTAATGTTCCCAACTCCTTCTCTTCCAAGCGTTCCTCTCCAGTGCTGATGGTCTCGTCCCACTCTAGCATTGAAATCCCCAAGTAGGATAATCTTGTCCCCCTTGGGGGCCCCGGATAAAATGGTGTCAAGGTCAGCATAAAAGGTCTCCTTTATTTCATCATGTGCATCAAGTGTTGGAGCATACGCACTAATCACAGTGGCCATTTGGTTGCCCGCAAGCATCAGGCGCATGGTCATTAGCCGTTCGTTGATGCCAACAGGGGGCTCATTGAGGTGGCGGATGAGGCTGTTCTTTATAGCAAAGCCCACGCCATGGATACGCGGCTCTTCTGCAGGCCTTCCTTTCCAAAAGAAGGTGTACCCGCCTTTCTCCTCCCTCAGCTGCCCGTCGTCAGCCAGTCGGGTTTCAGAGAGCGCAGCTATGTCAATCTGGAACCTCCTTAGCTCTCTTGAGATAATGGCAGTTCTTCTTTCGGGTCGATCACTTGTTTTGTTGTCCATGAGGGTCCTCACATTCCAGGTTCCAAAATATAGGCATAAATTTTCTTTCTTTTTCCGACCGCGTGGTGGTGATCCCTGGTGAACACATCCTACTCTACATCATGGATGGAAAAGTCTTGTGACAGTCTTAGTCATTAAGCTCCCGGACTGAGGCAGAGAGAGCTCCCCCTTAATTCCCGGATAGAAAAAGTCCTGTGGCGACCAGGAAGTGGT
>NC_136500.1:149913572-149958572 GCF_053919585.1 Euprymna scolopes | reverse complement strand
AAACCATTATTATTATTATTAATAAGATATAGAAACCATTATTATTATTATTAATAATAAGATATAGAAACCATTATTATTATTATTAATAAAATATAAAAACCATTATTATTATTATTAATAAGATATAAAAACCATTATTATTAAGATATAAAAACCATTATTATTAAGATATAAAAACCATTATTATTATTATTATTATTATTATTAAGATATAAAAAAAGATATAAAACCATTATTATTATTATTATTATTAAGATATAAAAACCATTATTATTATTAATACGATATAAAAACCATTATTATTATTATTAAGATATAAAAACCATTATTATTATTATTAATAAGATATAAAACCATTATTATTATTATTATTATTATTATTAAGATATAAAAACCATTATTATTATTAATAAGATATAAAAACCATTATTATTATTATTAATAAGATATAAAACCATTATTATTATTATTATTATTAAGATATAAAAACCATTATTATTATTAATAAGATATAAAAACCATTATTATTATTAATAATAAGATATAAAAACCATTATTATTATTATTAATAAGATATAAAAACCATTATTATTATTAATAAGATATAAAAACTTCAGAATGTGAGAGAATATATAATTATTATTACATTCTGAAATTTCTATTGCTTATTGTTCGTTAGGTAAGTTTGTCATGATGACATCCTTAGCGAGTATAAAATTCCTACTAGTGAGACATCGGCTTGGTTTATACCAGTGTCTAACTGATGAGCCCAAATGAGGGCGAAACTCGAATCTTGGACTTCCGGTTCGTTGGCTTTCATCGCTCTTGTGAACTGCAACATTGTCTGGCTGTGGAAATATTTATATATTCCCTCACATTCTGAAATATATATACGCATATATATAGTAGCTCCTTTTTAGCCTTGACAGACTATGGATACCCACTTTATGTGAAATTTTTGTGGCAAGAGTTGCGCAATCTCTAACCACACTTCTCCTGAGTCGACGAGTCGACGCTGTTAAATAGCAATGGCAAGTGGAGGTTCAGGACAACTGGGAACAATGCCGAGATAAGTGGAGAGAACATACAGCGAATAGAATTCTTAAATGGTCACACATCTGGTACTAGCCAGGCTCAACGTTGCTTAATTTCGGTGATCCTATGAGAACTGGTCTGTCAACGTGATTATGCCGTATATATAGAGAGAGATATATACAGACCTATATACTTACACACATATACAAACTTATATACTTACACACATATACAAACTTATATACTTACACACATATACAAACTTATATACTTACACACATATACAAACTTATATACTTACACACATATACAAACTTATATACTTACACACATATACAAACTTATATACTTACACACATATACAAACTTATATACTTACACACATATACAAACTTATATACTTACACACATATACAAACTTATATACTTACACACATATACAAACTTATATACTTACACACATCTAGCTATACATACATACTTATGTACACACATATACACATATATACTCATACACACACAAAATAGATTACACTGGCCGAAATGGTGGGGAAATCTGTAAAACAGTGTTAAGTAATAATCAATTCAAAGTGACAGTCTTCTAGAGGTTGAAGGTTCAATCCTCAGTACAGACGATATTAATATGGCAATTAAAAATTATATTTCTATTGGTTCTTGGCTGACGAAATGAGATCAGCTAGTCGAGTGGATCAAGATGAAGCATTCTCTTTGAAATTCCTTACAGATTTCTAAAGTTTAACAAGACATAATTGAAGGTTAAAGTTACATCGGTTGAAATGACGCAAAAGATGGGAACAGTAAATACAAAATTTCTGAAACATGGATGATTTTTATGAAAAAGTGAAAAGATAAATCTTCCTTAAAATTTCGATTCTTTTCATTTAGAAAAAATTTTTTTTTTCATACATTCCTCAATTTTATGTTTTGTTTGTTGGACAGCATTAACCATAGGCAGGTTGAACCGACTTCCTCCAAAGGAGGAAGTGTCAAGGGGAATATTAAATTCCCAAGTCTTTTATTTTTTTATGGGTTTGAATTTGTGCATTTAAATACATAAACATTATTCAAGAATTTATTACGATAAAGCTGCAATAAAACCTTGAATCAAAGCAAATTTTTTATTGTGTGTGAATGTAAAATAAAGTTGGTTTTCTCAGCTACAAATTATGAATTTTTTGAGATTTGACAAACGATAGCCTTATGAAAAGAAAAGCATGTAAAATTATAGGGCACATCATAATTTATATTTTCATCGGTGTTGGGGTAATTAATCAGAATCAGAAAAAATAACCTAATTTCTGATTGATTGTAAAAACAATTCTTTTATTTTTTTTTTTTTGTTGTTTAAAACTTTATTTATTTTTTGTTCGCACGAGTGAAAAATATAGATGAAAACTCAACAATAAATTTCTCAAAACTTTGGATACAATACATTTAAGAGTTTTTGAAATTAAAAAGAAAATTATGTCTAGATTTAAAAATAGATGAGGACTCTCCACTTACGCTCAACCGCCAAATAAAATTCTACTTTTTTTTTTATTGCAATTTTAGAATCAAAATTATATCGGAATCAGGGAAAATATTAGAATCGTCCCATCACTAATTTTAATATTTATCAAAAAAGAGCGAGGGGGTACTATTCAATAAAAATTGAGTGAATATGAAACCGTTATTAGAATTTTAAAATAATTATCACTTCATTTGTAAGTGACAGTCCTTTGGAGATTGAAGGTTCAATCCCCAGTACAGTCGATGCTAAGGATATAAAATAAATTGTTTAAGACTTTCACTTGGTCATAGCTGATGGAACGAGAACAGTCTACCCTATAGGTTAAACAGACAGTTCCATTTAAAATTCTGTAGAGATTTTTGATTTTACAAGACACATATGAATAACATTTAAAATAATCGTCTGAATAATCCAAACAATTTTTAGTAGATTCTTGAATCGAGTTTCTGCATTGGTTTTCTGAGCTAAAAATTATGTTTTATAATAAAAAAAGTGCTGAAATATAAGCCTCTATCCTTCCTGTCCCGTGTAGTTGTAAAGGATTGGCTCAAAAAAGACAAAAAGGCATCATTTGGCATTCTACGATTGCACGTCATTAGGGGATGTAATGTTATGTAGTGGTCTTATTAAGATGATGAATTATATATTCGTTGCTGAGTGTTCGTATTAGAGAGAAAGAGAGATCGGTATATATATATAAAGAGAGTGCATTTAATACACAATGAGAGGGGGGATAGATAGATAGACAGTTATACAGTTTTGGGGAGTGTTTCTATAACATATTTTGAGATGTGGATCATCAGTCTTTTATCACAGAAGAGGACATTCATTATTTCTTGATACTGAAAGGGAGACACATTCTTACGATGATGAAGACACATTACTTATATGCGTTCATACACAAAGTTCATTATACAGATGAGTGGAACACAAGTTCTTATAAATACAAATTCACAATACCTTGTTTGTAGAATGACATACCACAAGACAGTAGTTACAAAATATGATGACGTCCTTTATTTCTTGACTGGTCAATAATTTCGCATCAAGGAATTCAAAGTTTCTACATGATTTCAACTTCCAACCTTTCGCCTCCAAAGGTGAGTTCCTTCCGACTCATGTCAGCTCTGTCCGACCCTCTCTCGACCCTTCTCGGCCCTGACTGTTTGTCTCACTAAAGTTCTAACTATATTGACAACTCATCTCTTAGCCATGACGTCATTACATGGCCAAAAAACGTGCATATCGATCCTGTGGCCTGACATGCCTCACATGTCTAAAACATGCACTGTTCCTCACATATCTATCCCATTCTGTAGACCGAATTCTTCTATTTTTGGCCTAACCTATTTTCCAATTTTTAACATTTTCTATTGTTCGGATCTAGATAACCTCAATTTAATTTAATTTTTCATAAACAGAATTGAATCATCAAATTCCTTTTTCAATAACATTTCTAAACAACGAATTCTTTTTCAATAACATATCTGTATTATTTATTTTAAACTCATGATTGAAATTCTCCTGAATCTTAATTCCAAACATAGCTTCCCAGGTTCGAATTCTCGGACTATCCTATCTCATTTTTACTTACTTACAAGAACAGGCGACTGTTCTCGTAACAGTAATACCCACCTCCTTTTCATTATCTGTTTTTTTTTACTGTAAAGAAAATTGTACTCAGTACAGAATATTGAAATTAATTTTACCCCGAAAAAAGAATGCGGTAACAAATTTAGGATAAGCAGAATATGGTGATAGTTGGTTTGCGAGAAGGAACACGACTAATAGATACAATATTTAAAGCAATTTTACTGAGCGTATAAATGGATTTTTTTTTTTTTTACACAGTGATCACCACTTATCAAGGCCCGGAAGCCACTCAGTGATAAGGGTTATTGCAAGTACATTACGTTAGTGTGGAGATTTGATGAAGTGTTTAATTAAGGGGGCGGTTCATTAGGAATTTGTTAACATTGGACTTGAAGACATCCAAGTTGTAGTCCGGAGGGAAGCAGGCAGACGGAACAGAGTTCCACAGGCGTGCAGTTCTAAGAAAGAAGCTTTGTTCATGGAATCCGCGTTTTGATTTAGGCACAGATATAGAGTGGGGGAAATTTTTCACAGTGGATTCAGCTAGACGGGTGTTTTTCATGAAAGATTGGCAAGGGGGGACCAGAGATTGGAGTTCAGACGAGCACCTGCCATGGAAATAATGATAAAACAAGGAAAGGCTCGCAACGTCTCTTCTGTGGGAAAGAGGTTGCAGGATAGAGAAAAGGGCGTCCCCCACTAAGCCAAAAAGTCTATTTTGTACTCTGTCAAGGCGGGATAGGCTGTTTTTAGCAGGTCCTGCCCAGATATGGCAACAGTATTCCATCCTTGGACGTACTTGGCTTTTATATATATAGAGAATTGCATCAGTAGTGAGATATCTTCTGGAGTGGTAGAAGGATCCCACCATCTTTCCAGCGACCTTGGCAACAGACTTGATGTATGTGTTCCATTTCAGATCAAGAGTAAAGGTCAAACCCAGAAGCTTGTCAAAACACGGGGCCTCACCCAGACGAGAGCCATCCATCACAATTGATGCCAGATGGGGATCAGAGCGTTGATGATGTAAGGATAGGAGTTTGGCTTTAGATGCATTAAAGGTAACCAGCCACATCTTCCCCCACTGAACCACGCGCTCGAGATCAGAGGAGAGAGAATCAGAGAGATCTTTGTCATTTACAACCTTTGATGTGTTGCCGTAGATGGTCGTGTCATCAGCATAGATGTCAACGAATGATTTAAGTATGTGTTTAGGGAGGTCATTGATGTAGATCAGGAAGAGAGTTGGGCCCAGGATTGACCCCTGGGGGACTCCAGCATTTATATTGCAGGCCTCCGATTTTTGTCCATCTACCACTACTCTTATGAGCCTATCGGAGAGAAATGATTTAATGATTGAGAAAACATTTCCAGTTATACCGTAGCTGGAAATCTTGTGAAGTAGACCCTTATGCCATACGTTGTCGAAGGCCTTTGATACAAGAAAAAGTTAATTGTATAGAAAAGAAGAAAATTTGCGAAAAACGTGCGAGAACTTATTTGGGGATGGAAAGTACAAGTAACAGCCCCTCAATTCTGGCTCTTTTCGTATCAAACTTGATTGCAATCCAAGCAGGAATTCGGTGATAAATGATGGCTAACTTGTAACTGCGATCTTGGGTTTGTCACAAATTGTCTTCAGTTCAGGTCGATAATGGTAGGTAAGAGACTGGACATGGGTCACAGAGCTTCAGCAGCACTCTGCTGTTGGATCAAAAAAACAAAAAAGGGTGAAACAGAGACAGGCCACACTTTTGTGAGGGTTTTTATAAACTACCTCATGTGACTCCTAAAGCAGAAAGGACCTGAAATCCTGCAAATCTAAACAGACAGGTAATGACTCATCTAGGAGAAGGAAGATGGTACATAAATTCTAATCAGAATTACCCACTAAAAAACGTCCAGATCAGCTGAAAAAAAAAAAAAAATGGCGACGGGCAGCTGATTTTATCTTTAGCGATCGCGCGAACTAACGTGAATAACATTGTTCGTATACAATGCTATTAAGTTGCATGAAAGCAAGCAGTTTGAAGGACGGGATAGTTCGTTTTGAGAAAGGCAAGTCACGCAAACGTGCTACGTTGAGGCTTGACGTATTATTTGGAGCCGGGAGAACACATTGAACTTAAAGGGTGGTACGAATTACGGCGTCAGTGTAAAGGAGTGCCGTCAATTTTATTTGGATCACATTTCTATCACTTCAAGCTATCGAAGAGATTACACAAGAATTTAAGATATGACAGCTGAAAAGTTTGAACTGATACTAAGTCCCGAGTTTGACAGCTGAACATGAGCAATTGAATCAACGGTGGCAGCGAGGCCATTATTTCCCTAAGGATGCTGATGAACGGACATGTCAAAGAAACATAAACACTTGATGGATTTCCAGTTTTACGGAAAAATGGGAAAACATTTCTTTTGGAATAAAAGCCAATTATACACAATACTTTCAAAAAAAAACAAAAAAAACAAAAAAAAAAAAAACACACACATCATTCACGTTTTTCCGGAATTAATTCTAATTCCATTCTCCATAAATCAATTTGACAAACAGACAAAAGTAAATAGAATGACAATAAAATTCAAAACAAATATCGAAATGTTTCTAGAAGTCCTAAAATTGAAAAGAAAAGAAAAAGTGAAAATAAGAAAAAAAAAAAAAATGAAAAGGAAAGTGAAAAGAAAGATAAAAAGAAAAAGAGTGAAAAGAAAAAGAAAAAAAAGAAAATAAAAGATAAAAAAGAAAAGTAGACAAAACATGTAAAGATAGTTGTCTTTTGTTGTTTTACGTGTAGCGTACTCTCTCTCTCTCTCTCTCTCTCTCGAGAAAGAGAGAGAGAAAGAGAGAGAGGGGGGGGAGAGAAACTGGACGATGTATATCACCAGCTATTTTCAATCTCTACTCTAAAAAGAAAAGACATAGCTACTTAATAAAAAAAGAAAATAACAAGAAAATCCATCCACATAATCTGTGAAAAGAAAAATATGCTTTATTTTTTAACATAGAAAGATAGCTCGTTTGACAAATCGCCATTTAATCGCCATCTTTCCCGTGTGTGGATTGTCTGTCATTTACGCCGAGAGCCATCCCCAATCTATGTACGTGCAAAATGAATGCCGATGCTCCAAATGTATAAACATTTTGACCTCTCTCTTTACTTAAAAAATTGCCCCCAAATCAAGAAATTAACCAATTTTAATGAAATTTTTAGTATTTATAAAAATAATAATCACGGAATATAATGCATCCATTATTTTTATTTAAATCTTAATGGAAATGTATTATTTTGTTTAAACAAAAAAAGGTAAATGTTTCGTTTAGGTCCACCTCCACAATTTTCTTTAAAATGACGACATTTAAAGGTTTTCGACTATGCTGAATACGAAAATCGCATTGAAATATTGCAGAGATAAGTAGTTATCAAGATAGAAAAAAATGCATTATGCACGGTAATTTTGGCGGCCATCTTGTTTTTTTTCCTTCGTGTAAAATTCTGATTGCTTAGGGCGCGCGCGCATGCGCGTAAAAAAAATGGCCGCCAAAATTACCGTGCATAATGCATTTTTTTCTATCTTGATAACTACTTATCTCTGCAACATTTCAATGCGATTTTCGTATTCAGCATAGTCGAAAACCATTAAATGTCGTCATTTTTAAGAAAATTGTGGAGGTGGACCTAAACGAAACATTTACCCAAAAAAATACCTTTACTCAAGTTATGATTTTCAGTCGTAAAAAGATGAATGGATTTATGTTTGCTTTTTTTATGAAAATAAAGTATCGTAAATTGTAACAATTAAAAAAGGAAAATTATTTTTTCAGGAACATTACGAAAAAAGCCCATATTAATGAATTCGATATAACTTAATGAAAAATTAATTTCTTGAACTACCGATATTATCATTGTATTATTTAATATTTTCACACAAAAGAATTATAATTACAAAAAATATTTCCTCTTTTTTTTTTTAGATTACATTTTTTGCGTAATTTTTTAGATTACATTTTTTGCGTAATTATTTTTATGTGAGATTCTAATATTTTCCTTGCTTGAATGAACGCGTATCTTTCAGCATAACATAATTTTGAAAAAAAAAAAAAAATTTAAAAGCGGGAATACAGAAAAATAATTAAATCAAAAAATGGTAAAAAATATTATACAATCGTTTACGATAGAAATGTACAGATGTTCGAGTGGAAAAAACCATCAACACTCCTTACCTCCCTCCAACTACCTGACGTCATTTTCCGACAGTCTTTTGAATTTCTGACATTTTGGGCTTCCGTAGAACTTATTTTTAAACGAGTTCGTTTGTTTTTGTTTGTGAAAAGCCAGAATCTGTCGCTTTTGGGGCCAATTAAGCTATTTTTGTAAAAACAAGGTGTTTTCTTTATTTAATTCAATATCTTTGGACTTTGCTTTACAAATTATCTTTGAAATAGATCCAGAAAACTAATATCTTTCGAGGGATTTTTACAAACATCAAAATTTAGCTGAACTTGTCAGTTTCCGATGTCGCCGTGAAAACATTTTTCATTATAACTTTTTTTTCACGTGTACACATATTTTTTTTCTTTTGGAAAATTAACTTTAGTCTTTAATCTTTCAAATACAATAAAAATGTAATCGGAAACCTACAAAAAATTATGATAAACCGGCTTTCAAAACTATATTCCCCTATCCTTTTTTCCGGCATTATTGCTTGAATGAACGCGTATCTTTCTCGATATTGGATTGACTCTTTTCAAAATCGTTTGGGTTGGTTGATTGTTTTTGTTTTACGGCATATCAACCCTTTTCAGGTTATTTAATGCCGAATCCAAAGATTTTGAAAAAAAAATTTTTTAATAGAATATATTTGTTGTTTTCAAGTCGGTTTCTATTTAACCCAATAGTTGGGACCCTAACAGGTACTACCACTCCGGGTCAGAGTGGACCTGGGAGCAATGGCAATTAAAGGGTGGCTCCACACTCCCCAAAGCCCGCAAGCTGGGGCCTCACCACTGGATATAGTTTAAGGTCATATCCAGGACCAAATCGTTTGGGAGTTAAGAACATTGCAAAATCTAATTATAATAACGATTATATGTCTGTCAGTATGTCTGTCTGTATGCATGTATCCATATTTTCAAACTCTATCGCCTCCGAAACTAAAGGAGCTTCAAATAATTGGATAATTTACGGGGCCTTCTTTTATGGGTCTTTAGCTGGTTAAAATAGTTTTTAAATAATCAAAAATGGGTCAAAATTGAAAAAAATCGTTATACATTTTGTACATTCGTCTTAGTTTATTTTCAGTTTTTAATAAGCTTATATATGCGTGTCAACTTGGTACAGTGGTAACATCACCAGCTTTGAATGCTAGAGTTTCGGTTTCGATTCTAGCCGATTGTGCCTAAATACATTTTTTTGGGGCAGCCAGTTACAAGTAACTAGAGACCTCTTCAGGTGATGCTGTTACACGAAAGTAAAGTCTGTAATGAAAATTGGAAAAAAAACTTCAGAGTATTTCTTGATCAGGAAAGCAGTCATATGATATTAAAAATATAAATTAACGGCATTTAAATGAGTGAAAAGGAAAAAGAAAAAAAATGAAAAATAATTATAAAACAAAAAATAGAAATAATAAAATTTGTTTTTTGTTTTTGTCTTTTATTGTTTTTTTTGTTTTGTTTAAAATTTTATCAATTTTATTTTTATTATTTTATTTTTATTATTTTATTTTTTATTATTTTATTTTTATTATTTTATTTTATTTTTTTATTTTATTTTTATTATTTTATTATTTTATTATTTTTTTATTTTATTTTTTATTATTTTATTTTTATTATTTTATTTTATTTTTTTATTTTATTTTTATTATTTTATTTTATTTTTATTATTTTATTTTTTTATTTTATTTTATTTTTATTAGTTTATTTTTTTATTTTATTTTTTATTATTTTATTTTTATTATTTTATTTTTATTATTTTATTATTTTATTTTTATTATTTTATTATTTTATTTTTATTATTTTATTTTTATTATTTTATTTTTATTATTTTATTTTTATTATTTTATTTTTTATTATTTTATTTTTATTATTTTATTTTTTTATTTTATTTTTATTATTTTATTTTTTTTATTTTATTTTTTTTATTTTATTTTTTTTATTTTATTTTTTTTATTTTATTTTTATTATTTTATTTTTTTATTTTATTTTTATTATTTTATTTTTTTTATTTTATTTTTTTTATTTTATTTTTATTATTTTATTTTTATTATTTTATTTTTATTATTTTATTTTTATTATTTTATTTTATTATTTTATTTTTATTATTTTATTTTTTTTATTTTATTTTTATTATTTTATTTTTTTTATTTTATTTTTATTATTTTATTTTTATTATTTTATTTTTTTATTTTATTTTTATTATTTTATTTTTATTATTTTATTTTTTTATTTTACTTTATCTTTCTTTTCCTGTTGATTTTCACTTATTTCAGTGATTTTTTTTTCAGTTTTCATCGGGGACTCTACGTTCATATCAGCAGAATCGCCTGAAGAAGTCTCTAGTTACTTGCAAATGGCTGACCGAAACATGCTCATAAATATGTAGCGACATATAAATGCTTATCTAGAATAAATAATAATATATCTTGCTCTACTTAACTAAGTATTTGGGTATGAAACTCGTTAAATTCATTGGTTTCGCCTCTAAAAAATATTAACCTGGAATTATATATATTGTATTGTATTTTGTGTACAAAAGTTGTTAAGTCATTGGTACCGTCGGTTTCAAGTCCGATAATTAGGACCGTTTTAGATATCCATATCAAGCTCTCTTCAGCCAATACTCATCTATTTTATAACCGGAAGTGGAAAATATATATACATCACGAGTTCACGTTTAACTCTCGTTTTGTTAAATCTGCCCCCCCCCGTTTATTTATCGGATGATGATTTCATTAACTTTAAAATTTGAATTATTTTAATTCTAAAATCTAATTTCGATTGAAAATTTTATATAAAAGTTTTTATATATAAAAAAACGCCTTTAATTTTAAACCAATTCAAAAATCTATTTTTTTATATATAAAAATTCAAACTTAAAATTTATATCAATATCGATTTAAAACGTAAAATTTCGTTTAATTATATCGAAATACGTTTAAAAATTTATTTTAAAATTTTCACCTCTTTCAACGTTTGGAGAAGTGAGTATTTATCTAGCCTAAGGGATTTTCCTAGTATATTAACACTTATATTTTTCCTATAGTTTTAAAATTCGATTTGGCGTTTCAACATTTTAGCAATGTTCGGCTTAATCCACTGATTGTTGGTCGAGTTCAAGCCATGATTGACGGAAACTTCCTAGGATCCGGATCCAATTCTGCAAGTGTACCATTTTTTTTTTTTACATTTTCGCCTTTCTTTTTCACTTTTTGGAGTGGATTGCTGTACTAAGAATATAAGAAAGATGCTTTTTCTCTTTGTATTAGATTTTTCCATTACACCAAATTGAGCCACAGCAACGCGTGGCAGGGTACAGCTAGTATATATATATATTTAATCTATAATATAAAGCTGAGCGTCTGAGTGTGTGTCTGGTCACGAATAGGCTCCTGTATGGTTGACTATTATAGAAAACTGATTACATATAATGATAGAAGATGTATCGAGACACAGGAATGGGTATGTTTGATCTGGCATAATGATGATTCATTAAAATTGTTGAGTCTGCATACGCGCCTGGTCCACAAAGTATTGAAAAAAAAACTACAAAAAAAAAACAAAAAAAACATTACAAGTGTTTTAATATAGATGTACATAATAATACTTTGATAAGTATGTTTTAACTTAAATAGGGATGGTATAATAAAATTGTGGGGTCTGCGTTCGCGTCTGGCTTCCATAGAATGTAAATAGGCACAAACTTTAATAAAGACTTTTCATATCTATCCGCGTAAGTATACTTTGATAATTATGTTTCAGTTTTAAGAAATATGGTATAATAAAATTATGGGGTGTTCGTTCGCGCCGGACATCCATAGAATGGAAATATGTCAGAAAGTTTAACAAGGTTTTTTAATACAGATCCACAGAATATTGTGATAAGTGTTTCAGTGTGAGCAGGTATGGTATAATAAATTATGGGGTTTACCTATTTTATTTTTACTTTCATCATATTTTCCTTTGGTTTTGATACCTCCAAATTCGAAGCTATCTCTTTACAACCCTTCCTTTTCATAACCTATCATACTTTCATAAATCAGAGTCAATTTTCTGTAGGCTGTTTTTGAACCAAGTCAACGACGTGTACTTTTGCTAGTATAATATATATATATATATATATATATATATATATATATATATATATATATATATATATACGTCCGTGTGCCGAAAGATGTTACCGCGACTGCAATTTTTTTTTTTACATGGGGTCCCCACTTATCAAGGCCCGAAGGCCACTCAGGGATAAGGGTTATTGCGTGTACAGTAATCATTGAGACAGTGCTAAATTCCGTTGACATAAGCAGGTAACTTTTGTGACAATTGCACGAAACGAACCCCAAACCCATATTTCGGGGTTTTTGTGTGACTCGGCGTTGTTCGTTACGAACCATATATAGAAAAGCACAATCTTGGGACTCCCATCTTTCAGGGAAAAAATAATTGTTTCAATTCGGTGCATCAGTTCGAACGTTTTATTGGTATATATACACACATACATAAATAAACATTTAGAATTTTATTGATAGTGTAGATTACAAAATTCAAATAACGAAATTAGATGTCAATCTATGTTGAGGTGACACCACTAAAGACTTTGCCGATGGACTATTCCTGACGTCACTTCCGGTAAGCATGTTCTGCTTTCCAGTCAGTCTGGATATCAAGCCTGAGAGAGAGAGAGAGAGAGAGAGAGAGAGAGAGAGAGAGAGAGAGAGAGAGAGAGTCTTAACATTATTTGTCCTTCAGTTGAGTGGAATTCCCACTCAACTAACATACTTGTCTGTATTTCTTTTAATATATTATTCATTTCACTCTTTCTGAGTTTTCTCGTTAATTCTTTCAATATTTACACCACAACAAAAAGAATTACATTTTTTATATTTGTACTGGCGGGGGTACCCGGCATTGCCCGGGTATTTGTAGGTGTGTGTGTTTGGTGGGGGGAAGGGGAGAGGGGTGGAAAGCAGAAAAAAAGGAAACTTAAACCTGTTTAAATATGAAAAAAAAAAAGACAAAAAAAAACAGCAATAGGCTGACGACATACACCTGCGCTACGGCAAAGGAAGCAATGAATGATGTTAAATTTAGCGATTAAAAAGTGAATGAGTTCAAATTGAGGTCAAACATCACGCTATTCCGCAGTTAACAATTTCTGCGAGACAGTTTTTAAGTGCGTGTTTAATGAGGTTAAATCCGCACTTAATTTTACTGCGGGATAGTTCTTTTGAGTTTTTTTTTATTTTTTAGTTTTTTTTTACCAACTGTACCTGGTTTTGTTTCCCCAACGTGTTGGGGAAAACGAGCTCCCCCTTTATCAGGGGAGTGTCCAAATGAAAGCATTTGTCTGATATGACGGTGAAAACCGACATTGACCAAACGTCTATTACTTTCTGGACGCTACCGACCCGTAGGCCGAGAACCGCGCCTTAGTTTCGCATCAGTTTCGCTTTTATACGAAAAAGCCGAATCAATGTGATGGGGCCGAAAAAGGCAAGAATTGTGTAAAACTCGATGTAAATAAATCTAGTCGCAACGCGCGTTCGCAATTCGTACATATTATGATCTACACGGCATATGAGAAGTTCTAAGCGATAGTAATTCCCTCGAGTCCCCCCCCCCCGAAAAAAGCCTTTCTTAGACATAAAAAAATTCTCATACGCGTTTTGCCTATATATATATATATATATATATATATATATATATATATATATATATACTAGCGAGGGGTACCCGGCGTTGCCCAGGTGTTTGGAGGTGTGAGTCGGAGGGGGGGGGGTAAAAAAAGTAAGTATGAGGATCGAACCCGAACCGTTGAGGCAAAGTTGTGAAAAAAAAAAAAAAAAAAACGCGCGACGTTAACCATTGCCCCAACGCGACATGCTTACGGAAACACATTTGAATTTATTTAATTACTTGCATTTAGCAGGTGCTCGTTTTAATGAGTTAATGAGGTCAAGTTTGACTGCGGGATAGTATTCATTTACTGCTGAACGCTTTTTTTCCCCTCCTCCAAGATGTTATAGGAAAAAGACTAACCCACATGCGGCGAGCAACAAATATTGAATATTTATCTTCCCGAAATCGATCAAATTAAATAGACAGGCAAGCTTCGTTGTTAACTGAGATATTACGATTTCTATGTGATACAAAAAGTCTTAAAAAGTTGTGAAGCGAGCGACCGCTTCTCTGAAAGAAGCCTTTTGTAGACACACAGAAAAAGCGAACACACATACATACATGATGATTGCAACGTCTTGTCAGACGAGTGCCACTCCCTCAGACATAAAATCCATGAGCCCAAATGCCTGAGGGAGTATCTATACAAATATGATGTTACAGAGTCTTAGCTTTGTACAACAGCTAAGTCTCTCTCTCGGTTCAAAATGTTGAGATCCAGCAACAAGCAAGAGCAAGATAGCCAGCAACAAATTAAACTGCAGACCAGCTTAATGCGGGTAATGGTCATACATACATACATACATACATACATTTTCGCTTTTATATTTATAGATAGATAGAATATATTATGAAACACTTTGTAAACCAGATTAACGCAAAATTATTGTCATTTCGATTGATCTTTATTCATGCTCACTCTGTAAGATATTCACAAAAAAAAACAAAAAAACATTGTTTAGCCCAAACCACTGTAAATAGTTTTCCTTCCCCCTTTCGTTCTCTACCTATCTAACACTAAACAAAATTTCCGTAGCCCTGCTGGGTTGCATCTATGCTCCTGTGAGCCGGGATCAACAAACACGGCCAGGGGTATATCACTAATATGGTCCCTTGAACCAGGATCCGACGGATGTGGCCCAGATGACGTGTAGAGTTATATATATATAGTAAGTTATGAAACTATATATGGCAATTAAGTTACACAGAATATTCCGCATTTCATTCTCGTGAGAATTCGTCGGACTTATGGTAATTGCCATATATATTTTCATAACTTACTACCTCGCGCTACCTATGTATTGAGCACTGTTGAAGTAAATACTCAAAATTTACGCATAAAATTATATCTACGTATATTAATTTATGTGATTAAATGAAGTAGTCATATATATATATATATATATATATATATATATATATATTTGAAAATAGGGTACGATTATGAATATATACACAGTGAAATTTCTGTATGAAAACCAAAGAGGGGAGATATAACATACGAGAAATATTTGGAATCAAGTCTCCCCTTGCTGTTATTTCAAATGATTTGAAACCATAGCAGCAAGTTTTAGTCTCTACTCCATCAAGGCCAGAGGTTTTTGGGAAATATCAAATATTTTGTAATTCATATGCAAAACTAGGAAAACAAATGACTATGATTGAAACATTGGTAAAGGTTCAGTATCTTTCTACCCTCAAAATATCCTTTAACATTACCATTATTACAGGTTTTCGACGGTGCTGAAAATGAAAATAATGTTTTAAATTCCAGGAAACGAGTAGTTTCCAAGATATGAAGAACTTATAGTTTTAAAAAGTGGGGGATAACTTTTCTAGTCGGCTTGAAAGTCAACACTAAAGTATACCTGGATATGCTGAATAGTTTGGTGATCCCTTCGTGCAATCAAGTGGCCGCTGACAGACTCTAGGTGTGGCAGCAGGACTCTACACCAGCCCACAAATCCAGGCTATGACTTTGTACTCTTTTCTCACTGGCCCACCTCTTCCTTCGACCTGAACTTGCTGGACTACTTTGATCATACGTCGAGAACATCACCAACATGACCTCCCACAACACCCAAGCCAACCTGGTCACTTCCATCTGCCTAGTATTTGCTGATTTCTCGCTAGCGCTTGTGGAAAAGGCATGCTTCCTGTTCTGGACCCGTATTGAAGCGGTAATTGTGGCTGAAAGCGGCTACATTGAATAGATGTCAGCTCTACTACATAATCAAGTTACCTGAATTGATTTTTTCTATAAAAGTTATAAAACTGAAGCTGTAATTTTGTTTTCTTTAGGGCGACATTTTTATGTTTCCACTCCATGACTGACAAACAAATGGAATAAATGTTAAATTTTGCAAGATGTGCGGAAACCAATGTGTAGAACCATTTTCAAAGATGTGTGTCCATTGATTTCGAAAGGCACTCTATCCATAATTGAATGGATGAAACAGCGTTGCTTACTTGCAAATGAAATAAATTGCTGTCATGTCACTATGAATCGGATGAAACATTCAGTGGCCTTGGGTGAATATTAGTGTTGGGACAATTAATCGGAAGTTGGAATCGGAAAAATCGGAGCATCTGGGAGTATTGGAATCTGCGTTTGAATCGGAAAAATGTGTGCATATTTTCCGATACCAAAACGATTCCTTTTTTTTTTTTTTTTTCTACAAGGAAGTCACCACTTATCAAGGCCCGGAGGCCACTCGAGGATAAGGGTTATTGCGTGTACAGTAATCAATGGGATAGTAAGAAATGAGATAGTAATCGCTAGTAATGAAGATCTGATAAAGTGTCTTACTTAAGGGGGCGATTCATCAGGAATTTGTTTATGTTGGACTTGAACACATCCAAGTTGTAGTCAGGTGGGAAACAGGCAAACGGAACAGAATTCCACAGACGTGCACTTCTAAAAAAGAAGCTGTGTTCATGGAATCTACGTTTTGATTTAGGCACAGATAAAGAGTTGGGAAAATTACTGACAGTGGTTTCAGCTAGACGGGTGTTTTTCGTGAAAGATTGGTGAGAGGGGACCAGAGATTGGAGCTCAGACGAGCACTTGCCATAGAAATAACGCTAAAACAACGACAGGCTCGCAACGTCCCTTCTGTGGGAGAGAGGTTGCAGGGAAGATAAAAAGGGTATCCCCACTAGACCACGAAGTCTATTTTGTACTGTCAAGAGGCTGTTTTTAGCAGCTCCTGCCCAGGTTTAAAGTAAAATTCACTTTTGCTGGTAATAATTATAAATTAAATAATTTTTTTTTAATAATTATAAATTAATAAATAATTGATTTATAACTACTAGTAAAACTAAAATCGATAGATGATCCTCCACAAGTGTATTTTTTCGTTTAGGAAAATATCTCCACGTTTAGCATGCATTCTTACAGTAATCGGCAAAAAATAACTCTTTAGTTAAATATTTAGAGATTTATAAAGAATCGGAATCGTTAATTGTATTGGAATTGGGAAAAATATTGGAATCGTCCCATCACTAGTGAATATATTTAGAAATGCCAAAAATAAGAATTGTCAAAAACATAAAAACAGAACCTCTATACAATGCAAATCAAATTTTGTTTAAAAATTAAAATGCCTACCAAAAAGTGAATAAATAAATAAATAACTATTAAAATGTGATGTTTCTTTATTAAAAATTTTGCTTAAATAGTTTTATGAAAAAGTTTTGCTTAAATAGTTTTATTAAAAAGTTTTGTAAACAAGCAACAATAAAACATTAAAAATAAATCTTGCTGACAAAAACTGAACAACGCAATTTATGTTTACAGAATACCATGTGCAAACGTTAAAGTCAAACCGGTGTCGACTAAAAGCTGTTCCTCTCATTTATTTCGTCCTGATTGATTGCAAATTTTCTTTGATTTCAAAATGTACAAAGCAGATTATTACTTACCTGGTATGATGTAACTACGTCGTAGGTAAAACGTTTCTCTTTAGATAGTGTGATGTCTTGGAGACTTTCCTTGACGATGACGTCACCGATCAGGTCATGACGAGAGAATCGGTCAAAATCATAAAGACTGAATTGCAGACTCCGATGCTCCAGTTCTTGGTAAGAAACGTTGAATGTAAAAGATTCATTAAATTCAGGATTCAGCGTCTTACGATGGACTTTGGTCTGAAATTTGGTTTTCCGGTCTGGCAAAAGGTAGACCTTAACATATGGATCACTAGTGCCTGAGAAGTCCTTGGCAGGTAAATTCTCACCTCGTATGATGTTGACGAACAAACTTTCAGTTTCGGCACAGTACTGCAAACTAAAATGCAGCTTCCCATAAGTTTCGCAGACGGAATCCATTTCGTCAACTGATGCCTGTTTGTAGAGCTCAGGTTTGATCCTTCCAAGCGAGGGTTGTTCCTTGTGTGGCAAACTGTGAACAGAGAACTCCACATTTGACAAATCCAGCTTGTGTGACAAACTTCGCTGGAACGAGATGTGTCGTTCTGAAACAGTCGGCAGGGTGGACTGTCGCAGAGCTAGAAGACTCCGCTTCATCATAAGGCTTATCCCTTCTTTGGCCACAGGGTCATTGGCTAAATTCGGACTACTCTGGCTGATTGAAAGGTTGCCCAGATCACGGTCGGACTGGTGGGCTTTATTCTTATCCTCGCTGATAGTAAACATGAGGTCTTTTACTGTTTTCCGACGGAAACTATTCGGGCAGAGCCACTGTGATAACAGGACAACGATGACAATGAGCAAGACGATAGCACTGCAGACAATTCCTGCAATTTCAGCCGCAGGAAGATCTACAAAGAGAAAAGAAATAAAAGACGTTAAAACTGGAATATAAACTGCATAATATATACGTTTTTTTGGGGGCATATTTTTATATAAACAACAAAATGAAAAAGTGGTTAAAAAGCAAATAGTGTTGAGTGTTACGTGAGAACAAGAAAAATAGCATGATACGGCCCGAATCCAGCCGAAGCCACGCAGCATATTGTATCACTTATCAAGGCCAAGAGGCCACTCGAGGATAAGGGTTAAAGAATGTACAGTAGAAATTGGACAATATAGTAATCGTTAGTAATGGAAGTTCGGTAAATTTGTTAACTTATATGGAACAGCTCATCAAAAACTTGTTTACGTTAGATTTGAAGACAACCATATTGTAGTCAGCCGGAAAGCAGGAAAACGGAAGACAATTCCACAGGCGTGCAGTTCTAAGAAAGAAGCTTTGCTCATGGAATCTATGTTTAGGTTTAGGCACAGATAAAGAGTGGGGGAAATTGTTGATAGTGTTTTCTGCTAGACGGGCGTTTCTTGTGAAAGTTTGGCGCTTGCCATGAAATTAACGATAAAGCAGAGACAAACTCGCAACATCTCTTCTGTGAGAAAGAGGTTGCAGAGAAGAGAAAACGACACCGCCTGCGAGTTTACGAAGTCTATTTTGAACTCTATCAAGGCAGGATAAGTCCTTTCTAGCAGCTCCTTTTTCATTTCGATTCTAGTTGATGACACCCAAGTCATATATAACTTTTGAAATCACTACTATATATTGGGTACAATATAATAATCAATAGAGAATTTGTTCTATGATAATCAATACAAAATCTTGCATAAATGAATACAGTATGAATATCATATTTAAGGTTTTTTCATGACTGGATCATGCCGGGCAACTACTACTGTTTGTTTGTTCAAAATTTGATTAATATATACAGACGGCACACTGTTTCACGGATTAATTTTCATACTTAAAATATACTTCAATAAGTATTAGATAGATTCCAATCCAGAAAACAGCAATTCTTCCTTTTCACGTCAGAAGCATCGCAAATTGAATGTGAGGATAAAAAAGATGAAGGTAAAGGTCCGAGGCTGGAGAAAGTGAAGCCATGGCCTACTTTCTACTCTCCTTTCCTTAATTTTACATATAAATTTAATGCAAATTGATCCCCCACTTTGGGACTAGACAGCGTTGACATCTGTAACGGTATTAGTATCAGTTTTATACATATATTTTTTTTTTTTTTTTTTTTTTTTTTTTTTTACACAGTGATCACCACTTATCAAGGCCCGGAAGCCACTCAGGGATAAGGGTTATTGCAAGTACATTACGTTAGTGTGGAGATTTGATGGAGTGTTTACTTAAGGGGGCGGTTCATTAGGAATTTGTTAACATTAGACTTGAAGACATCCAAGTTGTAGTCCGGAGGGAAGCAGGCAGACGGAACAGAGTTCCACAGGCGTGCAGTTCTAAGAAAGAAGCTTTGTTCATGGAATCCGCGTTTTGATTTAGGCACAGATATAGAGTGGGAGAAATTTTTCACAGTGGATTCAGCTAGACGGGTGTTTTTCGTGAACGATTGGCGAGGGGGGACCAGGGATTGGAGTTCAGACGAGCACCTGCCATGGAAATAACGATAAAACAAGGATAGGCTCGCAACGTCTCTTCTGTAGGAGAGGGGTTGCAGGGTAGAGAAAAGGGCATCCCCCACTAAACCACGAAGTCTATTTTGTACTCTGTCAAGGCATGATAGGCTGTTTTTAGCAGCTCCTGCCCAGATATGGCAACAGTATTCCATCCTTGGACGTACTTGGCTTTTATATAGATAGAGAATTGCATCAGTAGTGAGATATCTTCTGGAGCGGTAGAAGGATCCCACCATCTTTCCAGCGACCTTGGCAACAGACTTGATGTACGTGTTCCATTTCAGATCAGGAGTAAAGGTCAAACCCAGAAGCTTGTCAAAACACGGGGCCTCACCCAGACGAGAGCCATCCATCACAATTGATGCCAGCTGGGGATCAGAGCGTTGATGATGTAAGGATAGGAGTTTAATAAAGAAATCCTTGTTAAGCGATAAAAAAGTAAATTCATCTCAATCTTCCGAAATCCTAAGTAATTTGTTGAGAAAACTCGATTTCAGTTTTCTTTTTAATTTTTTTGTTTAAATTAAAAAAAAAAATTTTTAATTTAAAAAAATTTTTTTAAATTTTCTTTTTAATTTAAAAAAAAATTTTTTTCTTTAATTCTTATTTTTTCATATCTATTTAAAGTTTTTTTTATTTATTTTTTATTTATTTTTTTTTTTTTTAGCTATTTTCATCCTAAAACAAAAACCATTCCTTTCGTTTTTTTTTTGTTCAAAATTAGATCGATATATAAAAAAGGTACAATATTTCAAAAAATATTTTCATACTCCAAACGGACTTTTACACACTTTCATTCCAGCATGATTTCTATTTTCATATAGTTTTCATTCAAAGGAAATCTACGTTTAAGAAGTAACCTCATTTGTATATTACATTAAAGAATATCTATTTTAATTATGAGCTCCATATTAATTTTTTGTTGTAATAACATTCTTTTAATTGTTCTATTTAGAAACATAAATTAAATAAATCAAATTTAAATAATTTTCAATTATTATTAGCGGACACGACACCAGTTGCCTTTTAAAAACTGGAGTTTATTTATTCAAACTCAATGAATATCAGACGATGCTAGTTTTCTAAAATCTGATTCAAGCTCGCTAATACATTAAATACAGTAAATACACGGTTTTCATCAATAAAATTAGTTTTAATAAAAA
The DNA here is from genome assembly GCF_053919585.1 of Euprymna scolopes. NCBI lineage: Eukaryota > Metazoa > Mollusca > Cephalopoda > Sepiida > Sepiolidae > Euprymna > Euprymna scolopes. The sequence goes on along the minus strand of NC_136500.1, from coordinate 149,936,938 downwards.
TCAAACAGTTGTTTCGTTATAAACAATCAAAACATTTGTAAATGCAAAGTATAAATTTTACGGTTGAACTGATGTAGCGAAACTTCGTCTCTTGCCAATTCGCATAATCACTAATTATACAGAGAGAGAGAGAGAGAGAGAGAGAGAGAGAGAGAGAGAGAGAGAGAGAGAGAGAGAGAGAGAGAGAGAGAGAGAGAGAGAATTTATGGCCCCTGTTCTAAATTCCCTCAATAAAAAAGAAAGAAAGAAAACTGTATGATATATGTACCCCTGACGGAAATAAATTATCGTATTCCAAAATTCACGTAAATTGATCGTTTTATTTTTATAAAGAAAATCATTTTAATCGAATTTTAATGTTTCTAATGTCTCAATGTTAAGAATGAGCTTTTAAAATCTCACAATTGCAACAATCCGTTATATTATAATTTTAGTCACTCAGGCATGCACAGACACACAGACACGTACATATATGTGAGAGTTATTTCCCTTAGATTTTTTTGTGGATGAAAATGGATGTTTTCTGTTCTATAAATCCAACGTGTTCCACTTTCAGGAAAATCATTAGAAGTTAAGATATTCGGTGTATCTTGAATAGTTTTTTTTTTTTTTTTTTTTTTTACATAGGCATCACCACATTATCAAGGCCAAGAGGCCACTCAAGGATAAGGGTTAAAGAGTGTACAGTAGAATTTGACATTATAGTAATCATTAGTAATGAAAATTTGGTAAAGTTGATAACTTATATGGAACGGCTCATCAAGAACTTATTTACGTTAGACTTGAAGACAACCATATTGTAGTCAGCCGGAAAGCAGGAAAACGGAAGACAATTCCACAGGCGTGCAGTTCTAAGAAAGAAGCTTTGTTCATGGAATCTACGTTTAGGTTTAGGCACAGATAAAGAGTGGGGGGAATTATTGATAGTGTTTACAGCTAGACGAGTGTTTCTTGTGAAAGTTTGGCGAGGGGGGACCATAGATTGAAGCTCATTCGAACACATTCGAATAGTGTGTGACTAAACCGTTAACCCGCCAATATGTTTCAACCTTGCTATGCTTTTTGTACAGGGTGGAATGATAAAATTGTCACCCTAAAGAAAACAATACTACAGCTTTATTTTAAAAATTTTATTGAAAAAAAAAAAAAAATCAATTCAGGTAACTTGACTATGTAGTAAAGCCGATATCTATTCAATGTAGCCGCCTTTAGACTCAATCACCCCTCGATACGGGTTCGGAACTGGGATTCCAAATATTTCCCATATGTTATATCTCCCCTTTTTGGTTTTCATACATTAAGTGAATTTTACAGTGTGTAAGGATTATTTGATACTGGAGATATTCATAATCGTACCCTATTTCCATAAAAGAGGAAATATAACATGAGAAATATTTGGAATCAAGTCTCCCCTTGCTGTTATTTCCGATCATTTGAAACCATAGCAGCAAATTTTAACCTCCCCTCCATCAAGGCTAGAGCTTTTAGGAATATATATATATATATATATATATATATATATATATATATATATATATATTAGTGTTGGGACAATTAATCGGAATCAGAATTAGGAATTGGAAAAATTTGAACCTACTTTCCAAAGTCAAAACCGATTCCTTAAATTATCTTTTTTATTTGATTTCGGTTTAAGAAACATTTTCCACTGTTTGTGTGTGTAAATATCTAACAGGTAAACTATTAAACTACTGGTCACATAGCACTGAAATTCTCAGGAAATAATACTCATGCACCAAGAGTGGTTTATAGCGAATAATATCTTTGCTTACATGCATGTATATCGCATCCAGACATCGGCAAATTTACATGTAAAATGTTCATTAAACATTAGCCGACATTTTGTTTTATATGCGCACGCGCATACTTTTATTTATTTATTTTTTCTCAGGCTGGAACGCTCGGTTCTTTTTAATTTCAATTCTAACTAATGATACCAACTCATTTTTTATGTTTTTGTATAAAAAAAAAACAAAAAACAAAAAAAATAACGAAACTATACGTATATTTTATTGGCTGTTTGAAATTTGTAAATATGAAAACAAACCTATAAATCCTTTTTACGATCTCATATTTATTAATTTCATACATTATTTTAAGACGGAGGAGGGAGGATGACACACGGAATATGGACATTACTGAAATAATAACGCTATTATTTAGAAAGCCATTCTTAATATGGGGAGGGGAAGGTATTATTTAAACTATTCTGTACTTTCACCTAACAATTTATTAAATAAGAAACTGACATGTATTATCTCTATTTTTGTTTAGTATTAGTTAACATTAAGTGTGAGAAATTCGACATTCAACCGCCATCTTTCTTTTAGGCCGCCTACACGGTTTGGTAGCTGGTCTGTGATTGGTTTAAATTTGAATGTGTCAGGTGATTTGACTTGGTGCCTCTTTTGTATTCATGCGTTTATTTTTCGGTCCGAGAAAGAACAGGGGCTGATACAGACTCAAACCAGCGGTTTCCTCACTAGGGAGCCAAGACAATTCCTTCATGGACATCAAACAGTCGGTGAATGAAAGACATATCTCTACAAGCAGAGACAACTTATTTTGCTGAACCTATTCAAATTAAGGAAGACATTCTACTACTGTTCGGCATGTTATTATCCGATCATTGGATTTTATCTTATTTCTTCTTGAGTCCCAAGGGACTCACATTATGCCTGATTATAGGCGCCATCCTTCCCGCCGTGTTCTCCATGATCTTCATGGATCCTTCCAAAGGAACAACAAACTAACATTAAAAAAACAGGAATTCATACTAAAGGCTCCATGCGTATGGGGGCAAATCGGGCCACCGTTTTGCAAAGGACTATACCAGAACCGAAGGACTTTCATTGCTGTTACATTGTGAATAAATTTTGAGTTTAAAGGTATGGCCTTTGTTTGTGGAATTCATTTGCTTCTGCAGACATTTATGCTGACGACACTACCATTTATGGTACCACATCTAAGACAGTAAACGACCAAGTTCTCTCCAATTCTCTCTCCTCTGATCTTGAGCACGTAGTACAATGGGGAAAGAAGTGGCTGGTTACTTTTAATGCATCTAAAACCAAGCTTCTCTCTTTACATCATCAACATTCTAATCCACATTTGTCATCAATTGAAATGAATGGCTCTCGTCTTCAGGAGGCCTCAAGTTTTGACAAGCTTCTGGGCTTGACTATTACTCCTGATCTTAAATGGAACACGTATATCAAATCTGTTGCCAAGGCCGCTGGAAAAATGGTGGGATCTTTCTATCGATCCAGTAGATATCTCACTGCTGATGCTATTCTCTACCTATATAAGAGCCAGGTACGTCCAAGGATGGAATACTGTTGCCACATCTGGGCAGGAGCTGCTAGAAAGGACTTGTCCTGCCTTGATAGAGTTCAAAATAGACTTCGTAGCCTCGTAGGAGATGTCCTTTTCTCCTCCTTGCAACCTCTATCTCACAGAAGAGATGTTGCGAGTTTGTCTCTGATGTATCGTTATTTTCATGGAAAGTGTTCAACTGAGCTTCAATCTATGGTCCCCCCTCGCCAAACTTTCACAAGAAACACTCGTCTAGCTGTAAACATTATCAATAATTTCCCCCACTCTTTATCTGTGCCTAAACCTAAACGTAGATTCCATGAACAAAGCTTCTTTCTTAGAACTGCACGCCTGTGGAATTGTCTTCCGTTTTCCTGCTTTCCGGCTGACTACAATATGGTTGTGTTCAAGTCTAAAGTAAATAAGTTCTTGATGAGCCGTTCCAACTAAGTTATTAAATTTACCAAATATTCATTACTAATGATTACTATATTGACCAATTTCTACTGTACACTCTTTAACCCTTATCCTTGAGTGGCCTCTTGGCCTTGATAATGTGGTGATGCCTATGTAAAAAAAAAAAAAAAAAAAAAAAAGAGGAGGAAATTGAGTGTGTAGGAAAGAAATTTCTTACATAAAATTTGTTTCTCAATCCAATTTCTTGATTAGTTTATTGTAAAGCAAGTGTTGCCTAACCACTAACTGCACTTTGAAATATTTATTTTTGGAGTAGCATGAATTTTAAATAAGGTGCTTCTACAGTGTAGTACGCATATTTAAAAATACAAACAATTTATAATGAAATCATGTATTTCGAAAAACTGCCGAGTCATTTTCCGGAAGTGACGTCATGTGTTGATGATGTGGGGAGGGAAAGCACGATTATGTTGCTTTAAAAAGTACTCTGGAGGCCGCCAAGGATTACCAAACTTTTTTTTTTTTTAGGTGAGGCCGGGGTGTGGTGAATTAGTGCCTGTTCATTCTCCCAAGCATTACAACCACTTTTTCTGTTTATGGAGAGGGGCCAGTAGATGATTTCACTGAAATGCTGCGTTAGAACAGATACTACACTTTGATCTTAGCCAAAAGGCCAAGTAAGCGTAATATAGTTTTCTACCAGGCATTACCTCCTCCAAAAATAAGATACAAAATAACCGACACAGCATCTATATTAAGAGGTGGGGAGGGGAATATAGAGTAAGTCCCGGTAATGGCTGAAGCTGGGCTATGCTGAGTGTTTCTCTATTGGTTCTATAGCATCCCGTGCAAAATAATTTTTCCCTAAAATTGTTTTCAGCAATTTATCTCTCGTTTTCAAAAGTTGGAAAGGGAAAAAAAAAACTTCTTAAAGAAACATTTTTCCTTTTTAAGATGCTATTTCAATAATTAACAAAACAAGTCAACAAGAATGCTATTTGAAGGTTAAGAATAACGAATAAACAAGAATGCCATTTGAAGGTTAAGAATAACGATTAAACGAGAATGCTATTTGAAGGTTAAGTATTGTTTGAGTTTTGTTTTCACCATGTTTCAGTCGATGTAACCTCCGACCTTCTTCAGGCGTATTTTGTTGAACTCTGGAATCTTTCTGTCGAACTCTGGAGGAGTCTGCAAGGAATTTTGAATGGAACTTTTTATCGAATCTGCGAGAGTAACATGTTCTCGTCCCGTCAACCATAACTAGGTAGAAGTCCTAATCAATTAGCAATTGTATTTTTGGATGCCGTTCGCACACAGAATTGAGCCTTCAACCTCCAGAAGAGTAACTTTACAACTGAATTTTACCAAGTACTTTTTTCACTACGCAATGCAAAGATCCATGCGAATTTCCGTTCCGAATTCCGTGCAGATTCAAAAGTTCGACAGAAAGATTCCAGAGTTCGGCAAGATACACCTGAAGAAATTCAGGTCATATCGACTGAAATGTTGTGAAAATAGCACTCAAGACGAGAACAATAATCCGAAGAAGCCAAATAATACGAATAATCAATCCTTATCTCAAAAATTCAGTAATGTATATTGTCTCTTTGTTATATATATATATATATATATATATATATATATATACATTTTTTTTTGTCTTTCTTTCATTTCCTAATACTCTGTTTTTTCTTTGGGGGGGGCGAGGCAAACATCAATATTATCACAACGGAACAATTGCAAAAGACTAAAACGTTGTGAATGTCTGTACATGTCATTGCCTGTTTCATAGTATAATAGTAGATGGAGCTAGTGTTCAGGAAAGCAGGAGATATAAATCCGCGTCTAAAAAAAAATCCAGCAACGTAAAATCTTCCTATTATATTGCAAAGTAAACGCAAAGAGATTTCATTTTGTCATAAATAAAATCCAGTTTTAAATATGAATAATGGAGGAACCATTTTATAAAAGAATTTTTTTAAGAACCATTTCGACGAATCAATTTAGACTTACTGTAAAATTAAATTGTAGCATTAACGTCTTGCCTCGCAGGCAAACGCTATCAACAATCGATTATATTCAATTTGGATTTCTTTACTGATTGTTCGAGGTGAGGAGATATCGCTCTTTATCAGCGCTGACTTGAGGCGGCTTCACAAATACAATCAGTTCTCAGATAACGTTTTTAAATAAACAATCATGTTTACATTCAATGTGGAAATATATTCTTACAAAAACGACATTTGTTGAGCGCAAACAAGTTGGAAGAAATAATTCCAAGTAGATCAGTTTTGATTTCCTCGTATTGCATTGTTCAAATAAAAATTGCTGGAATCAAAAAAATTTGAATACCATAAAATTTGAATACCATAAATCTTGAATAAATAAAATAACTAAAATTTAAGTTAAATTTTAAATAACCTTTTTTTAATAAAGTATAACAAAAAATAAATAATTAGAATTGAACAAACGAGGTTACAAGTTTATCTAAATTGTCTTTAGACTCATGAGTTAGTGCAATGTCTGTATTATTTTTTACTAGTTAGCCACTGCTTATCAAGGCCTAAAGACTACTTGAGGATAAGGATTAAACATTTCAGTGATGATCAGTAATGGTGGAAACTGGGTCGAATTTAATTATTTAAGAGTACAGCTCAACAAAAACTTGTTTACATTAGACTATGCTATGGTTAGCTGTGAAACAGTCCCTCGGTATTGTGTCCCACAAGCGAAAGTTCTAGGAAATAAATTTTCGTTTAGTTTTAGGTAGCGATGGTGAATAAGGGAAGTTATAGACAGTGGTTATAGCTAGATAAGTGTTTGTTGCGAACTTTTTATAAATAGTGATCATAGATTGAAGCTCAGCCGAGTACCGAGCATGAAAATAATAATAGAGTTAAAAAAAAAAAGGAAAGAGATAGTAAGGAGGAGAACAGGACATCATGGCTGGTGCTCGTCTGAGCTCCAATCTCTGATCCCCCCTCGCCAATCTTTCACGAAAAACACCCGTCTAGCTGAATCCACTGTGAAAAATTTCCCCCACTCTATATCTGTGCCTAAATCAAAACGCGGATTCCATGAACAAAGCTTCTTTCTTAGAACTGCACGCCTGTGGAACTGTTCCGTCTGCCTGCTTCCCACCGGACTACAACTTGGATGTCTTCAAGTCCAATGTTAACAAATTCCTAATGAACCGCCCCTTTAAGTAAACACTTCATCAAATCTCCACACTAACGTAATGTACTTGCAATAACCCTTATCCCTGAGTGGCTTCCGGGCCTTGATAAGTGGTGATCACTGTGTAAAAAAAAAAAAAAAAAATCATTCACTAGATTTCGAAGTTGGTTTTGGCCTTTGTCAAGGCAGGAAATGATGTTCTAAGCAGCTCCTCCCCAGATATAGCAACAACATGTCATCTTAGGACTTTTGTTTCAAATGGCATCCATGTTTTTGGTTGACCACTGGAAATTTTGGTGCTTATTTGACCGGCGTTTCTTATGGAGGTTGACAAACACAAACGAACCTGGATGATGCAAACAAAATGATAAACACATCCACAAACAATGAAAAACTTCAGAATTGTTAGCAACAAAAAAGCAGGCGAAAATGATAGACTTTTTTTCTTTTCTTTTTTTAATTTATATTTTATTTTTTTTATTTTTATTTATTTATTTATTTATTTTTTGCATTGTGCAGAACTCAAATTTACATATGTTAAGACCTAAAACGGCACCGTTTGTTCATGTACACCAGGATTTGACGTCACCTGGGGACTTTTGGGGCTAAATGGGGCAGGGCCAAATGCTGGATTTCGACATTTTTTAATGCTTCGTTCACTATGCACTCACGGGGAACCATACTTCACTTTTTTTTTTCTTAATTTGGTTTTAACATTATAAGCTGCCAAAAAAACTTGATTCTTCAAAGTTTTTCTCATTTAACATAAGAAGTTTCAAGTTTGTTTGATTTTTTTTTACACTAGCAGGTCGCCCAACGGTGCCCGGTTTAAAAATATGCATAAATATTATATTTTAATTCATACAGAAACTGAGACATGTGCATGCAAGTATTATATTTTTTCTAAACAATTCACTTCTTGTAAGTGTAAAAAAAAAAAAAAAATACTCGAGCTGAGATTGAGACCCAAACCTAAAGAAAGTGAGCCAAGTACGATAACCATTAGGCCAGCTTGACACGTACTTTAAAAAGTGTTTTCAAACCTACTTATTCTTAACATAAGGAATCTGTCATATGAACGATTCATGCATGTGTATTCATGAAAAAGTTGACAAACAGATAAAAATCCAATAACTTTTGACTCCTTAGCAGCCCCTTTTTTCCAGATGAAAACAGATTTAAAAGTTTTCCACATGTCTGAATACGCTATATACTAAATACAGCACAATCACGTTAACGCACTTGTTATCGCCAAATCTCCAAAGTTAAGCAACGTTGAGCCTGGCTAGTACCAGATGGATGGCCATTTGGGAAGGCGAGGCGCTGTATGTACCTCAAGGTAAAATACCAGGTTGGGAAACTGGCATGGTCTATCCTTCTCTCGAGGGTAGATGGGCCTCTTTTAAGCCGTGGTAGGCAACCCATCTAGTGATGACGTCATGATAAAAAAAAATCCCCATTGATAGCCCTGGCGAAGCATCAAGTATTCAGCTACTGACAAAATTTGAATTACTACAAACTCGTGTATAATGAGTTCAATCTCAGCTGCGGCCGCATGTTACGTTACGTTATACCAAATTTCCAGTCTGTAGATCAAAATTCGTTGAGTATATAGGGTGAAAAGTGTCTTCACAAACTTTCTCACTTTTATAGATATACAGACTTACAAAAGATTAAAAATAGATAGATACTAGTGTGATATCTCAATTTTGTTTCAAATGGAGTCCATGTTTTTGATTGAACACGTGACAAATTTTTTAGCAGGTTTAAAGTAAATTTTTAGTGCTTAATTTGACTGCCATTTCTTATGGCGGTTAACACACACAAGCGAACCTGGATGATAGACATCTTTTATTGATGACGATTCATGGTTTTATATATGAATTTTTAGATTTTGTTGAATTCTTCATCCGATACTTGAGTACAGCATCTTCATCAATATTTGCTTGGTTCCATCTTCATCAATATTTGCTTGGTTCCATCTTCTGAACTAAACAACTTTGTCTTTGGTGGATGACATTTGACATTTTTGCAAGAAGCACCAGCTTTTGAGTCTGTCCGCATCAGCAGCCTAGGCTTCTTGACAAGATGTTGACGGTTAATACTAATTCTTATCTATATAAATAAAGCAGTAGATGTATGTGTGTCTGTGTGTAAATATTTAACCGATAAACGTTTAAACTACTCATAGCATAATACTGAAATTAACAGAAAATAGTAATCATACAGCGTGGTTTGTAACGAGTAAAATCTTCGTTTGGATGAATAACAGGTACAGACATACATCGGCAAGTTGAAATACAAAATGTTCATTTCAACTTATATATATATATATATATATATATATATATACTAGCATGGGCGCCCGGCGTTGCCCGGGTGTTTGGATGTGTATGCTGAGCAAAAAAAAAAAAAAGTGGTAGTAGGAAGGCAGGCTCGAACCCGTACGGCAAAGGAGGAAAAGAACGGGGTAAAACCTAACGTTTATGCTGTTACGACCACCGCCAAACCGGAAGCGACATTTTTAAAAATTAAGGCCAGACAATCTAGGGAGAGGATAACTTTAAAAAATATCGGCGGAAAAAGTGACCCACCCCTGTAGAAAAGTGCCTAGTTGAAGGGGAAGATTTAATATTTTTAGCCAATTTTTTATATTTGTCGTATGAATAATCGAACTTTAAAACACTACTGATCTTGGTAAAATCCGTCGCCTCTATTGAAAGTTTAAGGCAGACATGCAAACAGACATACATACATACATTTATATATTGGTAACTAAAAATTCTCGACCCAAACTGATGAAAAAGCTTGCCCTATCTCTGAATACCCTTTATGTAAAATTTGAAATATTTAGACCAGAAATTGTCTGAGTAATTTGGAAGAGACCGCAGAGGTCAATTTTTTAAAAACTTTGATCCCTATTATGACCCCTTAAAATTTATTATTTTGGGCTCAAATCAAGTTATTAAATTAGATCCATGTCGGTTTCAAAAGGAAAAACAAACAAAATCAATAAATTGTACGTCCATTTCGGAAACAATGTTTTTATTGAAATGGACAATATATATATATATATATATATATATATATATATATATATATATATATATATATATATATGTACACACACACACACACACATATATATATATGCATATATGTATATACATATGTATATACACACACACATATATATGTAGAATTTTTTATGTATGAGTTTTCTACGGTGCATATTCTAGCCTGGTATACTACTGAAAATGTGAGGTATATATTGCTTAGTGGGCATTCAGTCGGTCTTTGGCAGTTGCAGGTCTTTCTGTTATCAGAGCACTACATAAAATCTCTCATAAAAAAATACTCTAAAACTTAGCTACAGCTGTACTGAAAACCTAGAGAGAATCATAAAAAAGCATAATAAAATATTAAGGAAAATAATCTAACTACGGAGACTAATAATAGTGGATTCAATCCTATCCAAAGCCGGCCAGAGGCTTACTTGGCCAAAAACGTGGTGCGACGACAACTATGTATGGCAGTAATTGCTGAGGATGCAGTTAGGAGATTTGGAGTTCTTATCCCGTCGCTGTTACCAGCTGACGAAAGCTAGCAGAATAGTTGGCCGAAAAAACAACTAAGAAAGCTGAGAATAATAGTCTGCATTAAAAAATAAATTAATAAAACCCCTTTAGTCGAGTGAAAATAATTAGGAAGGCTAAAAACATGAAGTTGATTAACTTCACTCTGTTATCTATGTTTAGCTGAGAAACATGAGATCATTAGATTAAAGGACCGTGATAAATTATTAAATGTAAAAGTAGAATCGGCTATAAACTGCCGAAACACTTTAGTTGCTATGCTTTAAATAAGTTGTAAAAAAGCAAATAGCGATCACATATAGTAGTAACACTACGATTCATAACACCTCATTCCCAATAACTTAACTAATTAATAAATGAACCAAGGTAAGACTTGAAAGGATAAAGAATACTCTCGATACACCATAAATTAATACCTATACTTACTATAAACCCACACACCTCCAATTAATAACTATACTCACCGAAAAGCGTCGGAGATTAGGCTAGCATAAATAACAACTAAATTAAGGAAGCAGCCATCCTTTCGTTTCCGTCAACACCATCTCAAACGCCGCCATTTAATACGGAGAGAAACACAATATACCACCAACTGGATACAGGTTAGTGCACTTTGCATATTTACTAATTTAACATGATTAACTAAATTAATAAAAAAAAAATCTTGTAATCGGAATGGTGATATATACCCACGAGAAATATTATCGTAAAGAAGCGTACATAAGGAACCAACCACATAATCGATCCCAAACGATAACTAAGTACTCTAACTAGAGAGCTCTGGGAATGGGATGCTCCACCAATATAGACAAATATATGCTATCATGTACATGTTTGCATGTATATGGTCTGGTAAAGAAATAATTAAAAACGAGAAACAAATGAACGAATAAAAATAAAAAAAAAACAAGGAATAAAATAAACAAACAAATAAATAGAGTTTATCAATAAAATAGATGCGTAGGGAAGTCGCCACTAGAAAAGAAAAACAAGCCATACACATTTAAGATAGGGAAATAACAATAATGAAGGTATAATATTACTTCGGATCAAAACAAAAACTTAGGCCAATAAGCAATATCCATTGATTGAGATTGTCGGACTGACTTCCTCATCTTGTTTGTTAACGTCACAACGTTTCGGCCGTTTTGCCCTCCGGCCTTCATCAGGTGTTTTGTATCGAACTGGGGAACCGTTTGTTAGGAGTCTCGAACCCAACCCTTTATTATTATTACGGTATGTCACTTGCATACAGACAATTACTAAGCAATATCCATGTTAAAATAAAACCAATACGCCCCCCCCCCTGCGACAGCTTGACCACACGGGATTGTACTTCTTTCTCTCTTCCTTCACCCCACCCCTACTTCTTTTCCTCACCACACCGCCCTCTAAAAACCTATTGTTCACATTCGCAAACCATACACTGCCCTAACATAAAAAACTTAGCGAAATTAAGGAAGAAGCCACCCTCTTGTCACCCCAACCCTCTTGTCACCCCTCACCACCATCCCAAGCGAAACTAAACAAACAGAAACACAATTTACCACCAACCAGATAAAACTGGATAAATGTGAGTACACTTTGCACACTTAATAATTACACACCGGAAAACGATTAACAAAACTAATCTATGGGTCTAGCACGTAATTGGAAGAAGTATTGTCTTATCGTAAAGCAGCATTACATTAGAACACAAAACACAGAATTGACCCCAAACGATAACTAAGCACTATCTAGAGAACTCTAGGAACGGATACTCAACAAATATAGATAAATATATAGTTTTATTAGGGCTGTGACAACAGCATATATTTTTTATTATTTTGACTCGAGTATATATCCGGTAATATCTTATATGGTTTTATATAGATGGATGTGGTTCTCGGTTGATTAAGTATGTCTAATTGTGTCGGATATATACTCGAGAGTCAAAAAAATGAAAAGAATATTCCGGTGTCACAGCTCTAATTATTATACACCTGTTTGCATGTGTATGGTCCAAAGAACCTATCTGTAAAAAAGAAGCATAAAAGTCTATTATATATATATATATATATATATATACACACACACGTTTTATTTTTTATTACCGTTTTATTTGTTCAGTTACATATGTTTCGGTTGCAGGACCATATTTACGATCCAGCAACCTCGTCAGACCTTTGGCTGCTGGATCGTAAATATGGCCCGGCAACTGAAACATATGTAACTGAACAGATAAAACGGTAATAAAAATAAAATGCATATTTGCTCTTCAATAGTATTGAGCACTATTTTCAGGTTTTACTAATTACCATATATATATATACACACACACACACACACATATATATATACACACACACGCATATATATACACACACACACACATATATACACACACACATATATATACACACACACACATATATATACACACACACATATATATACACACACACACACATATACACACACACACACACACACACACACACACACACACACACACACACATATATATATTCTAGTATTGTGGAGAGGATAAACAACCCAAATGAAAAAATGATAACCATCGAAATTAAATCTCACTTTTCGCATTTCTTTGTAACGAAATTACAATTGTTAAGAAACAACAACTTTAATCACGAGTCATCGTCTTTGAATTAAAAAAAAATGCTGACTGGGCTATATTAATAAACTAGCCTGGATGCCCGGCGTTGCCCGGGTGTTTGGAGGTGTGTGTTGAGCAAAAAATAAATAAAATAAATAAAAATAAAAAGTGGTTGTAGGCAGGCAGGATCGAACCCGTGACGCGGAGAAAGCGAAAGAAAATCTGACGTCATACTCCTACTCCATGACGCGACCAGAAGTTCGGAACGTTCAAATTAGTAAAGTTATTCCAACCGATAGGATGACTTGCAAAAATGGCGACGCAAAAAAACTCGACCCTCCTTGTTGAGGGTGAATGAATTAATGTTTTTAGCCAATTCTTCAATATTTGTCATCCGAAAGGTCGAGCTTCAAAACGATACCGATCTCGTGAAAATTCGTCGCCTCTGTCGAAAGTTTTAGGCATACATACACACATACATACATACATACATACATACATTTAAACAGACAGGTGAGATTTATATTATAGATAATACCATTAAATAAAGCAAATGTTTATTTTTACCCCAAAATGAATGTTTTTCTAAATTTAGATATTATTTTTTAAGTTAAGCTGATTAAGAAAATATCAACTTTGTAGGAGTTTGTTGTGCATTTTTTGTGTTTTAACTGGACATATAAACACACAGACAACTGCCCTTTATATGATAGATGTCCAACGACTTCTGACTCTTTGATTAATTCTGTAAGCAAATAGAATTGATTTCCATATACAATGATTTTGGCATTGAAAACACACAATGCAACCAAAGATTTCTCGCATAATTGATCCGTGCCATGCAACAATCGGATAGCATCTAGTTGCTATGGCAACTAAAGAGCAAAATGAATAAGTTTCATTTTGTAATGATGAAGATGACGTTGTGCTTCACAGTGGAAACTAAGTGGTCTGCACAACAACTGCGTCTCTTGTCGCACACAACAGTCTTTGTGTTCGAAACGCAAAGGTGGCCGCATCAAGTGTGTTTTACAAGCCTCTCCCGCTGAAGATGGACATGATAAACGTCTCTGCAGTTGAACTCGTCTTTAAACCACAACGAAGACAACGAAAATTGAAGGACAAAAAGGAGACGGAGGAAAAAGAGGAAGAGGTAGGGAGAGGAGGGGTGACAGATTGAAAATTCTCTATCAGCAGTTACTGCGATATGCTAATACAATTAGTTTGCCAAAGCTGCTGCAAGGAAGGTGGCCTCCCTCTATCGCACTAGAGAATATTACTCACACCAGAGAGCATTCTATATCTTTACAAGGCTACCATTCGCCCATGCATGGAGTATTGTTGCTACATCTGGGCTGGTGCATCTACTGTTAATCTCTCACTCTTAGACAGGGTTAAAAAAAAGTCTCAAATCTAATAGGTCGCTCACTGTCGACCAAACTCCAACCTCTGCCCCATCGCCACAATGCTGCATCCCTGCGTCTTTTTTACTTGTATTTTAACGGAATGTGTCTTGATGATCTCATAGCACTTGTGTCCCTTCAGCATACAAACCCCCGATTAACCCGACAAGCAGCAAAATCCGACCCCTTCACTGTTGAGGTTCCTAGATACCGGAAAGCCTTCTACTGATAATAGCTTATTACCTCAATCTGCTAGACTTTGGAATTCCCTTCCTATTTTCTGCTTCCCTGAATATCCTAACTTGCAGAAGTTTGAATGTAACGTGAACAGATATCTCGCTGCTCAATTCCCGACAACCCTCTATTGGACACGATCCCAAATAGTAGCCCCTTACGGTACAAGTGGTAATATGCTTTGTTTAGAATGGAAAAGAGTGAAACAAAACATCTCTTTTTATAATATGTTGGGTGTGGAGGAATTTAAGCATGGCTGTGAAAGGCTGGAAGTTACAAAGAGTCGATGCATGGGGTCAGACGGAAGTTCAACGATAATGGTATGTCTGCACGGGTGAGAAAAATTGCGGTGTAAAACAAATACTTTGACTGCGATTCGTAACTGTTGGATCAAAGAAAACACAAATGTCTACGGATGTCTGCTGAATGTCCTCACCCTCATCCCCACTCCGAAACTATTCAAAGTCATCACCAGAATGGAACGGTACAAAGAGCTTAACGACCACAGGCACTCACTGTTTGGCCACCAATCAGTGAGACAAAGGCTAAAATCTCGCAGTAGCTTCACCAATATAGAGGAAATCGATCCCAGGCAAGCTGCCTCCTATAGGATGGAACGATGGCGAGACTATAACAGCAGGAATAAAAATGAAGCCCTACCAGACCCAAAAGAAACACTCCCCCAGGGTTCAAACAAAAAACTGGGTGACTTTTCAAAAAAAACAAAAAAACTGGGTGACTCTAAATAGAGCCAGAGCCAAAGTAGGCAAAACAAAAGACAATCTCCACAAGTGGGGCATAGACACCTCACCTTTATGGAAACAGTGAAATGAAATACATATTAACATAAAACACAGAAACGTACATTGGTTGAGTGGGACTCCGCTCATCTGGAAATACAAAGTAAGGTCACAATCACGACCTCCGAGTCTCAGGTTCAGACTGCTCGATAGCAGAAACTGATTACCGGAAATGACGTCAGGGATAGTGTATCGTCAGAATCTGTAGGGGTGCCACCCCAACATATAGTAACATAGTTCTCTTGGTAACCAAACTGAAAGGTTACTCTTGTAGTAAAACTATGAAATACATTCCGGAAAAACTAACGTTTTACCAAACGATGAGTGCGCACATGATCGTGTTCGTAAAGTGTACGTTTTCCAATGCTTAAAAATTGGGACCTCACTATCAAATGCACTTCAAGGTTATACCTATTCACTATTACCTGGATAAAAGGAATGGCACAGTTGGTAGTGGGTAGGGAGAGGGGATAAATGGCACATGCATTAAAGCTGGACTCCATCTTTAGAGGATGATTGGTTGAAAATATGAAGGAGTAATGACACAGTTGGTGGATGCGCTGAGGAAGCTGGAAAAACCTCCAAGGATTTGATCTGTAATTAATTTCTCTCTGGAAATCGATGAATCGCAAAGAATTAGATGGTAGAAAGAGTGTTGGGGGCGGGGGGGGGGGGAGATAAAATGGTCGAAGCAACAAAGAAATAAATAATTACGATTCAAACAAAAGAACAAAAAAATTGTGCCAGGCCAATCCAAATTGGCAGGTTTTTTGCAAAGAAGCTCAAGATGCACCCACTGCGTCTATGCGTTTAACGTTGAAGACGGTGGTTTAAATCAAAGCGTGATGGACGGACAGAGCTTCTTGTTGGGTTGCATGGGCGCATGTAAAAAGGAAATTTAAAATAAATTATTTTGCTTCAAAATTAATGAATGACAAAAGATGTCATTTGAAAAAAAGGTTAAACAAATGTCCGCGTAGTTTCGGCAAAATGCAAATTCTTTGAAATTCTATCATCACGAACGGAATTAATAGTTACGGAATGAAAGAAGCAGAATTCAAAGAATCACAAATACCGTTTGAAATTAAACAGCGGCAATTTCACAAATAAATGGATTTTTGGCCAATGAAACGATTTGAAAATTGCTTTGTTGAAATTAAGTTCACGCGAAGAACAAAAACCTCAAAGAATCACAAGAAATAAACAAACAAAAAAAAAAAATCAAAAATCATTATCATATTCGATTTAACGTGCATTTTACATACTGCCATGTGGGCCCCCTTGCAGTTTGGATAAACCAAAATATCAGGAATATACGGGGGCATAGTTGACCTGTAAGAATGTCATTTCATTGGCTGTTTCTGTAAAAATGTCATTTCATTGGCTGTTTCTGTAAAAATGTCATTTCATTGGCTGTTTCTGTAAAAATGTCATTTCATTGGCTGTTTCTGTAAAAATGTCATTTCATTGGCTGTTTCTGTAAAAATGTCATTTCATTGGCTGTTTCTGTAAAAATGTCATTTCATTGGCTGTTTCTGTAAAAATGTCATTTCATTGGCTGTTTCTGTAAAAATGTCATTTCATTGGCTGTTTCTGTAAAAATGTCATTTCATTGGCTGTTTCTGTAAAAATGTCATTTCATTGGCTGTTTCTGTAAAAATGTCATTTCATTGGCTGTTTCTGTAAAAATGTCATTTCATTGGCTGTTTCTGTAAAAATGTCATTTCATTGGCTGTTTCTGTAAAAATGTCATTTCATTGGCTGTTTCTGTAAAAATGTCATTTCATTGGCTGTTTCTGTAAAAATGTCATTTCATTGGCTGTTTCTGTAAAAATGTCATTTCATTGGCTGTTTCTGTAAAAATGTCATTTCATTGGCTGTTTCTGTAAAAATGTCATTTCATTGGCTGTTTCTGTAAAAATGTCATTTCATTGGCTGTTTCTGTAAAAATGTCATTTCATTGGCTGTTTCTGTAAAAATGTCATTTCATTGGCTGTTTCTGTAAAAATGTCATTTCATTGGCTGTTTCTGTAAAAATGTCATTTCATTGGCTGTTTCTGTAAAAATGTCATTTCATTGGCTGTTTCTGTAAAAATGTCATTTCATTGGCTGTTTCTGTAAAAATGTCATTTCATTGGCTGTTTCTGTAAAAATGTCATTTCATTGGCTGCTTCTGTAAAAATGTCATTTCATTGGCTGCTTCTGTAAAAATGTCATTTCATTGGCTGCTTCTGTAAAAATGTCATTTCATTGGCTGTTTCTGTAAAAATGTCATTTCATTGGCTGTTTCTGTAAAAATGTCATTTCATTGGCTGTTTCTGTAAAAATGTCATTTCATTGGCTGTTTCTGTAAAAATGTCATTTCATTGGCTGTTTCTGTAAAAATGTCATTTCATTGGCTATTCCTGTAAAAATGTAATTTGATTGGCTGTTTCAAGTTAATTTTATTACGTCAATTTCAATATTGTTTCATTTTAATTTGTGAATTGTTTTACAACAATTACGTCATTTTCAATAGTCAATCAAATGACATTCTTACAGGCGGTGTACCGTCAATTATGTCGCCGTATATTCTTGATATTTTGGTTTATCTAAACTGCTAGACAGTCGGCATGTGTTGGACAGCTCTTTTTCTTATCATTTTGAATGTTAGCAATAAATAAGTGATATATATAATGTAATATAATAATAACCTGGATGCCCGGCGTTGCCCGGATGTTTGGAGGTGTGTGTTGAGCAAAAAAAAAAAAAAAAAAAAAAGTGGTAGTAGGCAGGCAGGCTCGAACCCGTGAATGTGTAGAGATGTGTTTTAAAAAAATAGTAGTAGCGTGTAGAGAGAATCAAAACAACAGTAGACAGCCAGGGTGAAGAGAGGTGTAAAAAAAACAAAAAACAAAAAAAAAGTGGTAGTAGGCAAGCAGGCTCGAACCCGTGATGCGAAGGCGGAAAAGAAAATGAAAGGAATCTGACGATGTCTCCATGACACGACCAGAAGTCAAAAGCGTTGAAATTAACTGAAGTCAATCCAACGGTGACAATGACTTGCTAAAATGTCAGCGAAAAAATCGACCCCTCCTTGTACAAAACGGCCGAGTTTAGGTTGAAGAAATTAATGTTTTTGGCCTATTTTTCGATATTTGTCGTCCGAGACGTCGAGCTTTAAAATGATACTGATTTCATGAAAATCCGTCGCGTCTGTCGAAAGTTTTTTGTGAGACATACAAACATACATACATACATTTAAACATACAGGTGAGATTTATATTATAGAAGTAGTATGATTCTATATTTAAAAACAAAATTGGTTTCAGGCTCCTAAAATGCATACACGAATTGTCCGTGGCGTAAAGGATAAAATACTCGGTGAATTCAGTTGTAAATTACACTCTTCTGGAGGTTGAAGATTAAATGTAAATACGAATAGCGCTGATTTTCACCAAATTACGGATCACAATAAGCGTAATAATTTCGTTTAATTATTTCATTTTTGCTGTAATAAAACAGGAAAAGTTTACTTACTTAGACTATGAACGTACATATGTAAGAATTTCGTTATTTTTCTCTGAAAAAAGGTTCCTATTTTAATTTTTATTCAATAGTATTATAGCATTCTTGATAACGTTTGTCTATATACATACAATTGACAATTTAGTAATTAAAAGGTGGAAACTTTATTAATATTTAAATAGAATTCAAATTTGAAAGAAAATGATTAATTATTACAAATGAAAAAAAAAATACACTCAGAACAAACAAAAAAATACCCCCCCCCAAAAAATACACTCAGAACAAACAAAAAAATACCCCCCCCCCAAAAAAAATACACTCAGAACAAACAAAAAAATACCCCCCCCCAAAAAAATACACTCAGAACAAACAAAAAAATACCCCCCCCCCAAAAAAATACACTCAGAACAAACAAAAAAATACCCCCCCCCCCAAAAAAAATACACTCAGAACAAACAAAAAAATACCCCCCCAAAAAAAATACACTCAGAACAAACAAAAAAATACCCCCCCCCCCAAAAAAAAATACACTCAGAACAAACAAAAAAATACCCCCCCCCCAAAAAAAATACACTCAGAACAAACAAAAAAATACCCCCCCCCCAAAAAAAAAAAAAAAATACTAGGTCCGGGCAAAATGAATGCCGATGCTCAATATGTATAAACATTTTGACCCCTCCCAGTAAAAATTCACCAAAAATCAGAAAATTAACCAATTTTAATAAAATTTTCAGTATTTATCAAATAATGATCACGGAATATAATAAACTAATTATTTTTATTTAAATCTTAGTGAAAATATATTATTTTGTTTAAACAAAAAATACCTTTACTAAAGTTATGGTTTTCAGTAGTAAATAAAAAACGCAAGAATTTATTTTTGCTTTTTTTTTTATATAAATAAAGCATCGTAATTTGTGACAATAAAAAAATAAAATAATTTTTATAGGAACATTACGAAAAAAATCCGTATTAATGAATTCTATATAACTCGAAGAAAAATGAATTTCTCGAACTACCGATATTACCATTGAATTAAGCATTGCTTTTTTAATAGTTTCACACAAAAAATTATAATTGAAAAAAATATTTCTACTTTTTTTTTAAATTACAAATTTCGCATAATTTTTATAAGCAAGATTTTAATAATTTCCTTGCTCGCAAGAATGTGAAACTTTCAGCATAGCATAATTTTTATATAATCTCGAACAATAATTTAAAAAAAAATAAATTTAAAAACAGGAACATAAAAAAAATAATTAAATTAAAAAAATGATAAAAATTGATACAAACGTTCAAAATAGGAATGTATGGATGCGCGTTTGGGGGGGGGGAGAAATCTGACACCCGTACCTCCTTTTACTATCATGACTTCATTTTGAAACAGCGTTTTGATTGGCTGATATTTTGGGCTTCCGTAACCCCAATACAGATAAGGTAGGAGGTGTTTACAAACTAATCGGATGCGTTTTGTCGAACGACATAATTACTTGCTTTTTGATGGCTAATTAAGCTATGTTTTGTACAAACAATGTATTTTTTTTTATTTAATTCAATATCTTAGGACTTTACTTTACTAATTATCTTTGAAATAGATAAAGAAAACTAATATTTATCTTTTAAAGGATTTTTACAATGAATTCATTTAACTTCAAAATTTAGCTGAATTGGTTAGCTCGCCGTGAAAACATTTTCATAACTTTTTTTTTTTTTTTTGCATGTACAAATATTTTTTTCCTTTTGGAAATTAATTTTAGTCTTTAATCTTTCAAATACAATCAAAAAGTGGTCGGAAACCTACAAAAAATTATGATAAATCGGCTTTCAAAACTAGGTCCCCTTATTTTTGCCCGCCCATTTTTGCCCGTATCTAAAAAATACACACTCAAAACAAACAAAAAAATACATACTCAAAACAAACAACAAATACACACTCAAAACAAACAACAAATACACACTCAAAACAAACAAAAAAATACACACTCAAAACAAAAAAAAAATACACACTCAAAACAAACAAAAAAATACACACTCAAAACAAACAAAAAATACACACTCAAAACAAACAAAAAAATACACACTCAAAACAAACAAAAAATACACACTCAAAACAAACAAAAAATACACACTCAAAACAAACAAAAAATACACACTCAAAACAAACAAAAAATACACACTCAAAACAAACAAAAAATACACACTCAAAACAAACAAAAAAAATACAGACTTACGTCTTATTTTTTACGAATGTCTGAACGTAAATTTTAGAATTGGTTCAATCAGCCGCAAACTGGCAGATTTAGAGATGGTATAAGGTGGAAGGAGGCCAAAACTTAATGCTATTTTTTTCATTCCTGTACATCCGTAGGTGAACAAATGAAATATTGCTTGAATTTTCCCCATTTTTTAAATTAATGTTTTTGTTCTTTTTTTGTTTTTTTTTTAATTTCCTGATATTCAAAATTTACAATTTTTTTTTTTTTGCAAGATTATAGAAAAAATTTCTGACGCCGATGTTTATACGTTCATGCGTACAAGGAAAATATTGAAATATTACATGTAAAATTTTTGCATGAATGTTCAAGCAAAAATTTTACATGTAATAATATGTAAAATCTATAGGGATAGAACGATCCCATATTTTAAAAAAAGAGGTGAATGATTATAATATACATACGGGAGTGATTGATAACTTATGTACTAGCATTACATTTCTTAGTCTACTTTTATAAATTATGGGAGACCACAAAAAAAACATAAATAAATAAAACAGAATCGATAAGACTTGAACTCCCCACAAACGATTTCACAGACAGTATTCATCCGGCTAGTCATGCACCCTTTAGCCATTTAAGCTCTATTTTAGATAAGTTCCTCTTCCAGCTATTCAACAAACAAACAAACAAACAAACATCTTCTCCATGATAAAAATAAATATAGAGAGGGAAAAAACGAGAGGAAAACATAGAAAAGTAAAAAGTAGAAGTAATACGAATAATAATAATAATAATAATAATAATAATAATAATAATAGTAGTAATATCAGTGATAATAAAATAAATGATATATATATATATAAAATATAAAAGTGGTCTTGTCTGTCGCAGCGAGGAACGGTCTCTACGAAACTACTCTTGTAATGTTTGGTCTATAGACATATAGGAGATTTTGACCTGTGGAACAAATTCGATTTGGTTTTAGCCTGTAAAAATAGCTGCTAAGATGTCAAAATTGAAAAAAAAAAAAAAAAAAATGAAACTTGACATATTCTTTTATTTTTTCTTCCTCTTCTTCCTTTTCAAATATATTAAATGCCATTGGCTTGCTTTATTCTGAATATCACGTGATATGACCTGATTATCCTGGAAATTTTCATTGCTTTTGTATAAGCAATATCGCCTGAAGAGGTCTCTAGTTACTTGTAACTGGCTGACCGAAACATACTCATGAATGTGTAGCGACATCTATAGGCTCATGTAAAACATAAAAAGTATACTTTACCCCACTCCGGTATTGAGCACTCTTGCATTAACATCAAAACTGTCGTTGGTTGCTTCACCTTTAGAAAATATTAACATGGAGTTATAAATATATCTCCCCCCCACACATATATATCACACACACACACACACACACACACACACACACACACACACACACACACGTGTGTGTGTGAGAGTGAGATATATGTATAATATATATATATATATCTCACTCACACACACTTATATATATCTCACACACACACACACATATATCTCACACACTCACACACATATATCTCACGCACACACGCACACACACACAATATATATAAGAGAAAGAAAATTAAAGCTGTAAGTTGAACTTACAATCAAAAATTTATTGTTCGACTGAATACTCCAAAAAACAATTTACAAAGTCCTTATTCAGCGGAGTTTCACAGAATGCTATTCCTATTATTCTTCTCATCAGAGGACATAAAGAAATCAGCAAATCATATTTGTAGCAATGCTAGAATTTGCTAGTTAAGGCATTAAGTGAAACCGCATTTTATTGTAGTTATAAATTACCAAATAAAAAAAATGAAAAAATATTGGATATGTAAAAAAATAATACAAAAACAAACCGCGCATAATATTTCAGTTTGAATGAAACTCCTCTAGAGTTGATCCAAAATAATGCAATAATAAGCTCTACTCTCTATTGTGTATTGAGCTTCTTTAGTTGAGATTGCATTTGCTATATATAAATACTGTTATTTATATTAGTTTGAGGTTTACCATTGTGTATATCAGGTAAACACTACATCCCTTTTTTT
>NC_136500.1:149731368-149906368 GCF_053919585.1 Euprymna scolopes | reverse complement strand
CACGAATAAAGTTGTCTAAATGCTATCATTACAGCCATTTGCTTTGTCGACCACAAAAAAAAATGTCCGATAACAGCTAAGTATTTTTCAATCTCTTTCTCCATCAATGCAAACAAAAGATTTCAGTGACGAACACAAAAGAAATAGAATGGCCAAGTTATACATCGATATCACCAGACATATATATATATATATATATATAAGAACCCCGGAATATGGTGGCCCTAGGATACGCTTTTTTTCAGATTACGAATTGGAATACGATGTTTTTCCAGTCACTGGTTACAGTATTTGCCCCCACCTTACGGTGTTATTTGATTATATACTGTACTGTATTTTATTACTCATTTTTAATGCCGTATCCCGGGGTTATACTGTGTATATATACTAACAGGTTACTCGACGTTTCCCAGTCATAAGATACACTTATATATAATATTATCATTTATACAGATTTCATATTTATTATTATAGAGCCAATTCTCTATTGATTATTATATTGTACCCAATATATAGTAGTGATAAAAATCAAAATAAAAAATAATCAAGTGATCAAAAGTAGGAAAAAAATGGCTGTGTGGCATTAGCTAGGACCGAAACCAAAACATTTATCATCTCAGCCTTAGTCGTTAATGTTTGAGCTATCGTCAGATGGATAAGAAAACGTTAAAATGTAACCAACTTTAATCTATAAATGTATATTTGCGCATGCGTAGAAAAGCACTTTAAGTCGGCTTACATCTGCCAAGTTTCACTTTTTTCAAGTTGGACGCCTTAGCATCTATATTTACTGGCTGAAGGTTAAAGAATTTGGGCCTGTGGAACAAGTTCAATTTATGTATCAAGTTGTAAGATTGTAGATCAAAAAGTTATGGAAGAGTTTGATAGAGACTCCTATCAGACAGACAGACAATGCCACACACACATACTATATATATAGTAAGTTATAAAATATATATGGCGATTAAGCTACACTGAATATTCCACGTTTCATCCAATCTAGGACTCTTCAGGCTTATTTTATGTGAGTAATTGAAGTAGTTATATATAACTATGTTAGTAGTAGCGTTCGTGTATAGTAGGTGTGCGTGTGTGTATAACTCTCCTACTGGTAAACCACTGAACCGATCATGACCAAACCTGGCATGATGATGGTTCTTCACCTAGGAATAGTGCACACCATTTTTCAAGGTTAAGGTCAAATGTTAAGGTTGGGACTTTGTCGTACGCTCGGATAATTGCAAAGCGGGTAACCAAGCATGTAACAAAGTCCTGCATAAAGTGCGGGTACTTTTGCTAGTATATATATATATATATATATATATATATATATATATATATATATATATATAGGAAGCTTTGTGTATTTTATAAGAAAATATAATAGTATAACTAGGAATTTAAACTGGATTAAATTTATTCTAAGTTCAGCATATTGCAGACTTAGTACTGCAGAAATTCACACTTGCAAAAGGGAATTCAACTATATAGCAGTATAAACAAAAATACAAAAACAAGAAACCTTAAATCAAACTGCTCAATAGAAAACGGGGATCATCAGTTGTGTACCATGAGGATGTTTTGGAGATTTAAAAACAAGCCAGCTGTTAAATCCATAGCTCTCCAGTGGAAAATACCACTTTCCCAATAACAAAATGTGCATATAATCCAGTGACTATTTCACTTATATATATATATATATATATATATTTATAATTTTATTATTGCTATATTAATTTATATATATATATATATATATATATATATATATATATATATATATATATATTTATAATTTTATTATTGCTATATTAATTTATATATATATATATTTATAATTTTATTATTGCTATATTAATTTATATATATATATATTTATAATTTTATTATTGCTATATTAATTTATATATATATATATTTATAATTTTATTATTGCTATATTAATTTATATATATATATATATATAAGTTTTTTTTTTAATGTAAAATGATATATAATCATTTCCACGTCGCAGCTCACACAATCTATGAAAATCACCGACCGGGAATCTAAGACTCAAGTTTTGCCCTCATTTGGGATCATCAGTTGAACATATCCAAACTCGGGATTCAAAACAGACTAAAAGGAAACCTAGCCATACAAATCTAAAAACCACACACGACGCTGCCCGGGATCGAATAATGATCAACGAATGTTTCACCCTCCCATATTTTTATCATCATCAAAATCGACGAAATCGTCCATTTTTCAATCAAATTGATGGATTGCCTGATCTAGTTGAGGACACATCACAATGCACCAGGATAGAAATTCACGTCCCTCTTGCAGTGATTAGTCCACAATACCATTTAGTTTAAATTGCACTGTAGAGAACCTACTGTTGATTTTATACAATTATTTTTTATATATAATGGCTTGAATCAAAGTTTAAAATGCAAAAGTCAAGTATCATGCTTCAATTGTGCTCTGAACAGTAACACTCATTTCGAATGTGCCCCTATCATATCAAAGAACCTACTCTTGATTTTATATGATGAGCCTTTTGGCTTGTGTGGTAATAAAGCTTCTAAAATGCGATACAAAACTTATCTAAGAACACTGCCAGGCACATAAAGTACCTTTAGGCCGATTTTTATTAAATTTCACAGTCATTTTCGAGTCCATAGCGAACGAACTCACACAGAAAGTTACTTTTATATAATTGAAGATATATATATATATATATATATAAGTTGAGTTTAGAATTTAGAATGGAAACTTTCTAGCACAATGTCATATATATATATATATATATATATAAAGTAGTGATACAATTACTGATTCCAATTCTTTATAAATCTCTAAATATTTAATATAGTTGTGTTTTTTATCTGTTTACCGTAAAAAACACACATGTTAAATATGCAAATATTTTCCTAAACGTAAAAATATTCTTGTGGGGGACGATCTATCGATTTTAGCTTCACTGGTGGTTTAAAATCAATATTTATTTTTTTTTATCATTATTACCAGCAATGGAAGCTTAAGCTTAAAACAAAATCAAATTAAGACAATTAAAAGGGTCGTTTTGGCATCAGAAAATCGGTACAAATTTTTCCGATTTCCTCAAATATTCCGATTTATCATCCAGAGAGAGAGAGAGAGAGAGAGAAAGAGAGAGTAAGTGAGAGTAAGTGAGAGACAGAGTGAGAGTAAGTGAGAGACAGAGTGAGAGTAAGTGAGAGACAGAGTGAGAGTAAGTGAGAGAGAGAGTGAGAGTAAGTGAGAGAGAGAGTGAGAGTAAGTGAGAGAGAGAGTGAGAGTAAGTGAGAGAGAGAGTGAGAGTAAGTGAGAGAGAGAGTGAGAGTAAGTGAGAGAGAGAGTGAGAGAGAGAGTGAGAGAGAGAGTGAGAGAGAGAGTGAGAGTAAGTGAGAGAGAGAGTGAGAGTAAGTGAGAGAGAGAGTGAGAGTAAGTGAGAGAGAGAGTGAGAGTAAGTGAGAGAGAGAGTGAGAGTAAGTGAGAGAGAGAGTGAGAGTAAGTGAGAGAGAGAGTGAGAGTAAGTGAGAGAGAGAGTGAGAGTAAGTGAGAGAGAGAGTGAGAGTAAGTGAGAGAGAGAGTGAGAGTAAGTGAGAGAGAGAGTGAGAGTAAGTGAGAGAGAGAGTGAGAGTAAGTGAGAGAGAGAGTGAGAGAGAGAGTGAGAGAGAGAGTGAGAGTAAGTGAGAGAGAGTGAGAGTAAGTGAGAGAGAGAGTGAGAGTAAGTGAGAGAGAGAGTGAGAGTAAGTGAGAGAGAGAGTGAGAGTAAGTGAGAGAGAGAGTGAGAGTAAGTGAGAGAGAGAGTGAGAGTAAGTGAGAGGCAGAGTGAGAGTAAGTGAGAGAGAGAGTGAGAGTAAGTGAGAGAGAGAGTGAGAGTAAGTGAGAGAGTGGTGAGAGTAAGTGAGAGAGTGGTGAGAGTAAGTGAGAGAGAGAGTGAGAGTAAGTGAGAGAGTGAGTGAGAGAGAGGGTGAGAGAGTAAGTGAGTGAGTTAGAGAGAGAGTGAGAGAGCGTGAGAGAGAGAGCGTGAGAGAGCGTGAGAGAGAGTGAGAGTAAGTGAGAGAGAGAGAGAGAGAGAGAGAGATAGAAAGAGATAAAAAAAAGGAACAAACTGAGTTATGTGTTTTATCAACATTTCGTCTTTATTGCAAGACTTCCTTTCGATGAATGAAATTAAGAAAAAAAAACACTAGTACAAATATTTGAAAATATCTTTTATTTATATTACTGGGAATCAGAAAAATCGGAACTTTTGGGGGTATCGGAATCGGTATCGGAAAATTTGTGCTTATTTTCCGATGCCAAAAACAATTCCTTTATCTTTTTTTTTATTTAATTTTGTTTTAAGAAATTTTTCTTTGTTGGTAGTAATAATGAAATAAGTATTTATTGACTTAAACTTCCAGCAAAACTAAAATATCCAAAGATTATCCTAACATACGAGTGTGTTTTTACGCTTGAGAAAATATATGCACGTTTCACATGTGTTTTTGCGGTAATTGGGACAAAATAACATTTATAGTTAAATATTAAGAGATTTACAAAGAATCGGAATCGGTAATTGTATCGGAATCAGGAATTTACGACGAAATTGGTAATATCTGAATTGGGAAAAATATTGGAATCGTCCCATCACTAATATATATATATATATATATACACACACACACATACATAACAGCATTTAAAAATGAATAAATGTTTAATTTCAACTATCTCTCGCGGTTGTTGGTAGCCGATGGTTCGGATCCTTGCTAATGAAGCCAGACATGACTTCTGTTGCCAGGGTTCGAATTTCTCGACTGGCGTTAATCGTGACAACCTGCGCTGATGATTCACGAAAGGATGAAACACTAGTGTCTGTAGGTATTTAATTATTATAGTAAATAATTATATAATATATATATATATATATATATATATATACATACATACATACATACATGTGTGTGTGTGTGTATATATATATATAATTTTGTTGATGTGTGTACAAAACGTTTTTATCCCTGCATATTTGGACTATACTTGAAACTTGATATATAACACTGGGAACACTTTCAATTTGAGTTTTAGTAGAAATAGTTGTTAATGGGTCAAAGTTTAAAAAATATCAGTTGACATGGCAAGAGTAAAGCGACTAACTTCAGAGCTTGCGTACATATACATTTTTAGCTTGAAGTCGCTTAATTTTGGTGATAGCTCATACAGTACTGACAAAGGCTAGAGCATTAATTAATGACTAAGGCTCGAGCCCGGAATGCTTTGAGTTCAATTCCAGCTGATGACACAGAAGCCATTTTTTTCAACTTTGAAATCATTACTATATATATATATATATATATCTCCACCATATGTCCACCAGACTATCCATTCATGTGTAATCACTTTTTTCTTTACCATATTCCCTTTGCTTCACTTTTTTTGTTTTTAAGTAAGATCTTTGATTTACTTGTTGTTTCATCAAATACTTCTGCATGCAAAATCCGATCCCGCATTTTGCTAATTCCTACCCTCTGATGAGAAGGAAAATATTTCTTCGAAACTCCGCGGATTAAGGACTATCCATTTATCTAGTGTTTCCTTTTCAGATTAAATATGTTTTTAACTCTTTTTCAAAGTGTGTTTTAACATATTTTATTAACTGTTTGCTCATATATATATATATATATATATATATATATATTGTGGTTAAATACAATGACCCCACAACTCAATCTTCACTCTTCAATCCTGCAGTCCAATGCACTTCTGACAGCAATTGCTTCTGCCAAACAAAAAAGACGCCCTCTCTCCCAAATACAGGCTTTTTATAGGACAAAACCGTCCAAAGTTATTTGCATACTCTTCCCATGATCTCTAGTCTATAAATAGACGCAGTGGCCATTCTCTTCTTTCTTCTTTCACTCTCTGAAGCGGGCGTTGCCAATGGTAAAAGGTTTGCACGATTTTTTTTTTTTTACTACTTTATATATTGGGTACAATAGAACATTTCGCCGAAAATAATAAACAGGGAATCAGCATGAATTAAAATATAATTAAATGCATTTTACGACCACTCATCTTCTTAACAGCACAAATCTTCATCTTGGGCAACAATTATCTTCTGATCATAGGTAAACGATTAGTGTGTTGCCGTAAATGAACATCAATTTAAATCTCTGTTGTACAATGATACTTAAAATCTCACAAGATGGTTTTATGTAATATTATGTTTTATATAATATTGGGGGTTTGTGGGAACATGAGAATTAGCAGCGAACCGGATGTTAACGTATCCACCACGAGAGACAAAATGATAAATCGTCTTTTGCACATGGCTCCACGCATCGCTTCTGCTTGGGAAGAAAAAAAATAAGATAACCACAAAATAGTTATCGACTAATGACAGAGCTCCGTGCCTAAAATAAACACCTCAAATATCACAGTCACTGGGAGCCGGTTTGCCACTATAAAACGAGGGATTTTAGGGAACCAGGAGAAAGGAGGAAAAAGAAGACGAAGACGCCGGGCTGCTAGCTGCTGATGAAAGAAGTCACCCGCTTTCCAGTTACAATCCAGGACACGCATCACCGACAGCAGGATGACCGGTCTACCCCTACCACATCCATCGTCCAAAAGATAAGTTACGTTTACGAACCTTCATTCCTTGTCAATTCATACATACCTACAAACATTTTACGAACCTTCATTCCTTGTCAATTCATACATACCTACAAACATTTTACGAACCTTCATTCCTTGCCAATTCATACATACCTACAAACATTTTACGAACCTTCATTCCTTGCCAATTCATACATACGTACAAACATTTTACGAACCTTCATTCCTTGTCAATTCATACATACCTACAAACATTTTACGAACCTTCATTCCTTGTCAATTCATACATACCTACAAACATTTTACGAACATTCATTCCTTGTCAATTCATACATACCTACAAACAGTTTACGAACATTCATCTCCTTTGTTAAATCACACTCCATCCTACGAACACTTTGCCTCTCCTAATACAAATTGTTGGTAGTAAATAAAGTCGGTTGTCAACCTTTAATATTCGTCTGTTTTTAATTATATGGAGTCAGAATCTACACAATTCCAACGTTGTTCATTTTATGTATTCTTTGTTGTGACCTCTATGGCATCCTTTCCTACCCCTAATCCTTTTATAATAACCGAGGCCATAGGTTTATATATTACTAGCGGGGGGGGGGGGGGGGTGTCTACCGGCATTGTCCGGGTGTTTGGAGGTGTGTATGTTAAAAAAAAAAAAAAAAACGTTGGCCGGGTGTTTGGAGGTGTAAAAGAAAGAAAAAAGTTTTAGTTGGAAGGTAGGATTGAACCCCAAAGCCTTGACACGAAGGTGGAAATGAAAGGGGGGAAAAGCCAGACACCTAACCATCTCGGCCATGAGGGGAGAGGAATTGATAAGTGTGTTAAGTTAAGGTTTATAAAGTGAAATGTGCAGGTGCGAGGAAGTTGTGGTGTGATGTTTGACCTAGTTTTGTGCTGCAAGCCAGTTACTGTTTCCCCCGCCCCATCATTCGTTTTTCGAAGACGCGGCGAGCTGGTAAAAGTTGGGCTAATTAAATACACATGTGACCCCCATTCTTAAGTCGTAGATATTAGGATTTAGATGTGATATAAAAAGTTTTAAGAATGAGGAAGCCGAGCGAGAGGCCCCAGAAAAAAGCCTTTTGCGTAGACAAAAAGTGTACATACATACATACATACACACGCACATTTTCGCTTTTATATTTATAGACTAGCGGGGATACCCGACGTTGGCCAGATGTGGAGAGGTAGTGAGGATATTGCGCAGGGCGAGGCGTAAAAGACAAAAAATAAAAAAACATGGAAAATAAAGAAGCACACAAAAATAATCTCATAAATAATGTTTATATATTAAAAGGGGGAGTGTAAAAATAGGGCAGTACCAGGGGTGGGGAATGAAAACAACAGTAGGCAAAGGTGTAAAAAAAAAAAAAAAAATTAGTCGTAAGCAGGCAGGTTGAACCCGTAACACAGAGAAAAATGGTTAAAAAAAAAAAAAAGCGTTAGGTCTTATCCAATGTCTCCATCGCCTGACCAGAAGTTCCAAACGTTGAAATTAAGTTCAACCAATATGATGACTTGCAAAAATAGCGAGGCAAAAACCGACCCCTCCTTGTAAAAAACTGCCCAGTTAAGGGTGAAGGAATTAATGTTTTTGACCAATTTTTCGATATTTGTCATTCGAAGAATAAGAATCGGGCTTGAAAAATGATACCAGTTTGGTCAGGTTCTGACACGTCTGTCAGAAGTTTTTGGCTGACATACAAACATACACACATTTTGCCTTTCATGTATTAAATGTACGTATATCTTGTATATGTATATATATATATATATATATATATATATATATGTTTGTCTCAAATCATGCATCGTTTAAGCATATGGTGCGAACACACAGACACAAAATGTAAAAGGGAAACGATAGAATAATTATCGCTCCTTTTGATCTCGTCTTTGGTAGACAGGGGGCGACACTAATTTTCCCTTTTACTTCTTTCTCTGTCCACTTCTGTTTTCTCTTTCTCTTTTTTCCACCTCAACAGAAAAATGAACACATGTGATATCACGTCGCCCCAAAAAATACACGCACGCGGAGAACATTTTTGTGCCGTTACACATGTACAAATATCTGAGGTAACTTAATTTCCTTATAAAAATCAATGGACTACAATGAACAATTGAATTAGTTTCACCAACAATATTAATGATCATTTCAGAACTATGCCTGGACACGTGTACGCATGTGCTTATGTTTTTTTTTCCATTGTTCATCATAAATATATTGTTTGTATATCGGTCCTTTGTTGTCTCATTTTAATATCGGAGTTGAGAACACACACACATTTATCCTCTACAGATGCGTGTATAACGCTTATGACAACAGATACAGTTTAACAACGGACATGTAACATTTACATCAGAAAGGGACAAATAACAGTTCTCTGGAGTTTTACCATCAGGCCAATTGGAAAAACGTACCTGGTCTTATTTTACAGATCCTCGGGAAAAGCTGCAAAGAAGATTCATCCCAATGAATCAACAAATCTCGGGTTGTTTCCTCCAGCAACTTTATCGATGATCCCCATTCGTTAGCTATAACGCTCGTCATAGACTAATGCATTCTGATCCCCTCTACTGGAAGCCATCACTGGCCATGGACTGTCTTTCTCCCTTTCTCGACTGACTGCGTCTGCTCTCTCTTACTCGCTCCCAATCACTGGCTAAAATATCATACGTTTTTCTCAAGCTTTACCTAAAGTCCACGTCACTTTAAGTGACCTCTACATAATGCTACGTCAGACTGTAGAAGTCAACCTATTTTTAAACTATCGTTTGTTGCTAACATTATTCTCTACTAGCAGAATCCATTAACCGGTGTTGCCTGGTTGACGCAGCCCACCCCTTGTAAAAAAAATTAAGTATGGTTGTTATTCGTAGCCAAACTCCACCCTCCTCATGTTAAGAATGACTTTTGGAAAAGGCACTCCCAACCTCCGCATGTTTAGAATGGCTTTTTAAATAGACTAACAACCTCATGTTAAGAATGACTTTCATGTTAAGAACGGCTTTCAGAACATACACCTCAACCATCGAAAAGTAGTGGTCTGCCAAATTTAAATGAGATTATAGTAATCAGCATAGTTGAAAACTTATAAAAGTCATCGTTAAAAATAATTTTGGAGGTGGAGCTAATGTAAAAATTTACCCACAAAAAAATTATTGTCTATTGTATCGAGTGACGCTAATCAGTTAATGTTTAATTTTGTTTATTTTCTTGCAGCACAATTGTAATCTGTAGAGAGCGACGACAATCGATTAATATGTATATTTTTTTTTTTAGTGACGCCAATCGGTTAATATGTTTAATTCAGTTTTTTAGCATGATTTTCTTCTGCAGAGAGCGACTCCATATTGTATAATTTATGGAGCGTTCATTTATTTATTGTAGAAGTGGATTCTGGAATATACGAATAGTCAGGTATCAACCAATCAAAATGGGCGGAATTTGAGAAGGGAGAATTTACTTTTGAATCTGGAAATCGAAAGATTATGTTATGTGTATGTTTGTAATAATCAGTTGATAGCGGTGCAAACACAATATTGTAGGAAAATGTAGAATTTGACGCGTCCTCAACTGGTAGTGGTGGGAGCACTAAATATTGAGGGAAAAATAGGAACTTCTTCCTCTGTAAATGTGGCAATTGTGATGCTGGTGCTCATCGAATGTAATGTAGCATTTTATTATCATGAGTGAATGTGGCAGAAATGGTGGTCGTAAGCTACATAGGATAGTGGCCGTAAATGTATTGAATTTGTATGTGGCATCTCGTGTTGCAAACCTACAGTACTTTTGTCTAGAGGGGAATTTCTGCAGTCAAAGTATTATATATGGATATGGAGATAAAAACATCTTAACATAAATAGTTTTCTCTGTAAATATTTATTTTGCTATGATAATATTCTATTTTTACAAATATTACTTTGATTGTAACAATCGTCGACTAGCAATACCTTCTGCGTTGCCCTAACAATTAGATTTAAAGTTGGGCCTAAATAGCATTTAAGCTGACTGACTGGCCAGTTTTCATTTATTATTGTTGGACCATGTTATTAGTACAATAATAGCCATACTTTGCTACAATTTATATATTTATTCATGGAAATGGTTTAAGACAAGGCATGAATCTACTTGATCTAAGGAGCTAAAAAAATTGAAAGATGATTACTGTAAAAACAGGCGACGCTAATTAACTTGAGCCTTGAAAGTCTGATGCTATAAGTAGGAGGAAAACAGTCAGCGCAAAAACAGTTCTACAAACTTAAAGTCGTCAGAAAGAAGCTACCAGAATAGGAAGCTGTATTATAATGAACTATCAAAACAGCGAATTGATGGAAACCACTAGATCAACGAGTCAAACTATATTATAATTTATATTATGACCGGGCAACGTCGGGTGTCCCGGGTAGAGAGGTGAGTAACCGACATTTGAACTGGTGACAGTGGTATGGAAAAAGGTGTTTTGATAACGGAAGAATATTTTGAAATAAATTTCAAATTTAATGTAGAAATAAATAAGCCAGAAATATTTACGTGACAAAAGACCAGGCAATGATATTTGGTTATGAAGATACATGACGTAACGAGTTAAGAGACAGTCTAGAAAGTTAGTTAGTAGAGGCTGTAACGGGCGGCCGAGAGACGGTCGACAGACGAGATAGCACTCAGCAGGGGGCGAGATCGACAATTAAGACGTAGACAGGACTGTATCAGCGTTTAAACTGTAGAAGATGAAAACAATATTTTGGAATAAAGG
Organism: Euprymna scolopes; assembly: GCF_053919585.1. Classification (NCBI taxonomy): domain Eukaryota; kingdom Metazoa; phylum Mollusca; class Cephalopoda; order Sepiida; family Sepiolidae; genus Euprymna; species Euprymna scolopes. Next base: position 149,894,984 of record NC_136500.1, on the reverse strand, counting down.
TTGCCGAAATAAACCCAAGGTCTGTTGCTTATGGTAGAATTTTCGCTGCAGCTTTTCGTCCAACAAGATCAAAGATAGGCCAACTGTGTTCCCTAATTGGTCAAATGTTGTAACCCCATAGAGTAGTATTCGTCCCTTTTGTTGAAAATATGTGTTCCTTTGTCTGGCAAGATGCAAAGATGTTAATTATTTGTTGTTATATATGAACATATACCAGATAAGCTGTTTTGTGACATTTTGAAAACTGGGCGATCACACGTTAAATACATGTATGAAGAACGGACGCACATTCAATAAGGCATTCGTTACATACACCTATATATATAAGTTCAGAATATATACAAACCCTACGAGATGGGACAAAAATGCAGGGAATAAACAGACCATTTTGATTGATTCATTTAAAAAATATTTCTAAAATTATGCAGTCCCGACTAGATAATTGTTAACATTTTTCAATTATTACCGAAAAATCAACATCAGCAAGGGGAATAACTCATGTCTTTAATTGCAGAATATAAAAGCAGTTGTTTCCTTTACAATTAAAATCTGTGTGTGTGTGTTAGTTTTTAGAGGTTGCAAACAAATAAAAGTTAAAAACTAAAATTACATCACTACATTCCGGGCAACGCCGGATAGGCGCAGTTAGTAATAGCTAAACATATCGATCCATTCGAAAACGGAAAAGTTCACCGTCCACAATAACAATAATAATAAAAAAAGCATCATAAAACGTTTGATGATAGGTCAAAACGCACAGGTCATGTAAAAATGAGGCTTTTAGAAATATCGCCAAACATTGAAGACTTCAAAGCTAACAAGATTCTTTAGAACCGGAAGTTATTACCGATGACTAAATTTGATAAAAGTCAATTACATTGACTTGTGGAGTGATTTTTTTTTTTAAGTTTGTTTCTCACAAATGGCATCCGAAAAGGTTTAAGTCAATAAGATGTCTAAAAACATTTGGTAGTTTATAAAGATCGCGGCCATGGAAGAACGCGATAAAAAAATCCGTTTAAACATTAAAAGTAATTTTATGTTGTTGCTTACGATATATATAATAAAATGCGGAATCATTTCCATTAAAAATCCATTTACTATTATGCATATAAAATTGAGAAAATCACACCAGGAAAGTGTCAATGTTATGTGAAACACGTCGAAGCAAAAGAATAAATAAAGAATAAATAAATAAAATAAAAAAAATAAATGGTCACCGAATTTGAACTAATGTTGTGTTTATCTAAACTCGAATCATAACTCAAAATGATTCGCCATTTAATAATCTGAATATCAATTTACTCGTCCGTATGTACAATGTTAAAAAAACAAAAACAAAAAAAACATCATCGATAACATTAATTAATGAGAAACGAATTCTTCCCTTTATATTCGCCTATTATCAGTTAAAAAACATTAAAACCATTCCCTTTCCAAAAAAATTTATTACCAACACTACCTACTTAAATGTCATGTTAAATTTATAAAAATTCCGACACATTTATGAGAAAATATTACCTACTTACGTCTCACGCCAAAATATGTAAAATCATAGGACGCTTTTGTTGATTAGAGATTTTTTAACCTACGCATTTCAGGTGAAAACATTACCTACTTACATGTTGGAATTAGCACAAAGTAGTTTTCTGTAAATACGGAAAACCATGTCAAAAATTATACGTAAATTATACATCTCTCATTTTAACCTTTACTTACTTTACTTTGTAAATAGGTAAAAAAATTATTCATAAATTATTACTTTACTTTGTAAATAGGTAAAAAAATTATTCATAAATTATTACTTTACTTTGTAAATAGGTAAAAAAATTATTCATAAATTATTACTTTACTTTGTAAATAGGTAAAAAAATTATTCATAAATTATTACTTTACTTTGTAAATAGGTAAAAAAAATTATACTTCTCATTTTAACAATATTACTTCGTAAATAGGTAAAAAATTATACGTCTCATTTTAACAATATTACTTTACTTTGTAAATAGGTAAAAAATTATACTTCCCTCATTTTAACAATATTATTTTACTTCGTAAATAGGTAACAAAATTATTCGTAAATTATACATCTCTCATTTTAACATTATTACTTTACTTCGTAAATAGGTAAAAATAATTATTCGTAAATTATACATCTCTGATTTTAACCTTATTATTTTACTGTGTAAATAGGTAAAAAAAATTATACGTAAATTATACGTCTCTCATTTTAACCTTATTACTTTACTTCGTAAATAGGTAAAAAATTATACGTAAATTATAGTCTCATTTTAACCTTATTACTTTACTTCGTAAATAGGTAAAAAAAATGCGTAAATTATACATCTCTCATTTTAACCTTATTACTTCGTAAATAGGTAAAAAAAATTATGCGTAAATTATACATCTCTCATTTTAACCTTATTACTTCGTAAATAGGTAAAAAATTATGCGTAAATTATACGTCTCGTTTTAACCTTATTACTTTACTTCGTAAATAGGTAAAAAATTACTCGTAAATTATACGTCTCATTTTAACTTTATTACTTTACTTCGTAAATAGGTAAAAAAATTATTCGTAAATTATACGTCTCTCATTTTAACCTTATTACTTACTTCGTAAATAGGTAAAAAAACTTATTCGTAAATTATACGACTACCATTTTAGCATTATATCTTTACTTCGTAAATAGGTCAAAAATTATACGTAAATTATATATCTCTCAGTGTAATATTATTACATTACTTCGTAAAGATGTCAAAAATTAGATGTAAATTATACGTCTCTCATTTTAACATTATTACCTTACTTCGTAAATATGTCAAAAATTATACTGAAATTATACGTCTACCATTTTAACATTAATACTTTACTTTTACATACACGTGTAATCTAAGATGTCCTGAAATAATAAACAACTTGCGGCGATCAGAACTTACATAAAATCAACCTGACTTAATATCACGTGTGTATCATGCACATCTAGCTGAAGTTTTGAAAGACATTAAAGACAGACATGTACTGGGAATTCTATTTGAAAATGTTTATGTTATTGAATTTCAAAAAAGAGGACTACCACACTGCCACATGAACGTAATGTTGCGAGATCAGGATAAGATCAGAACAGTTCAACAAATTGATGCAATTGTCAGCAGATTTTAGCAGGACCTAAACACCCAGAGCTTTGTGATTTAGTTAAGTCTTTAATGGTATAACAGTCATAATGTCATTTCGTGGGAAGAATTTCTATTGCAGCTTACTGTCAAACAAGACAAAGATGGGCCAAATATGTTCCTGTGTTTGATTATATGATAAGAAGTTTCTTACTGATGTGTGTTTTAAAAATATTCAACTCCCGTGTAATTTCCACGGGTTCTGCTAGTCGATATAATTTAATTAGCCTGAATTGATTTGTTTATTTAATGCGAGTTCATTCTTCTACAAGGTTTACAATGTGTTCGCGTGTGTACAGAAAATCGATTCGTTTTGAATTTGACATACTTAAACTAATGTGTCAGCACTTATAAAGGTGAAAGGCCACTCGAGGATAAAGGTTAATTAGATGGCGATGAATAATACATTGAGAGGATTGAAAACGATGGTTGATAGATTCTCGTAACTAATACTAATAATAATCATATTACGACTAGTAATAATATTTATACTACTACCAATTCTAATGCTATTACTACTACTACTAGAGGTAATAATAGGAATTATCACGGGAATAATTACCAGGGATCGTTTAGTAACAATTCCATACCTAGAATCTGGGTGACAACAAGTTTCCTTGTATTCACAGTACCCTCCGCTTATTTTGATCACTGTTGTAAGTCAATTTGTATTATACCAACAGCCGTTCATCACTGAGTTCTCACTGATAATGGCCGTGAGCTTTTTGTTTTCCCAATCGTACTAATATGCATAGATATAAATGCGAATAAATATTTTGCTGCCCAAATCCCCACCTAGATCGCCTGTTTATAACTCTGGGATCCTATCAGAGTAGCCTCTTAGACTTCAGTAATAATATGTAATAGTTATTATAAAATAATTATTATAAGAAAAGTCATCATGCAAGTCATAACTAGTGATCACTCACTGACAAAAAAAATGGTGTTTCCTGAAGGTGTGCTGATCGACGATTATTATAATTATTCAACCCCCCAAAAGTTTTGTCAGCTAAAATATGTTTTAGAATATTAAAAATATTTATTTAAAATATTTATTTACATTAATTTAGAAATGAAACTTTAAAATGTTATAACAATTTAGTTGACAACTTAGAAATAATTACATATTAAAAAGAAATCAAGTGATTATCTTAATAACGTATACTAATGACGCTATTTAGAAGGGGAGATGGTCTTTTTGAGATGCGTCGAAATTAGCTGAGTCAGTCGGAGTCGAGAAAGAGAGAGATGAAGACCGTCTTCAGATCATGATGAGCGGGTCAGAAATGGCGATAATCAGAATCATCGTTGCAACTTTCCAAAAGTTGCAAAACACTCTGGAATCAAAAGTTGCTGAAAATAAAACCTGAGGCTCTGTTATTTCTTGGAGAAAATTTTCATTGCAGCTTTCCGTCAAACAAGACAAAGGTGGGCCAGATATGTTCCCGATTGGCCAAATGTTGAAACCCCAAAATAAGTGTTATTCGTCCTTTGTGTTGTTAAGATTTATGTAGATTCTTGATCCCGTCATGAACTCCACTATACAACACTCCCTTCCCAATCTTTCTACCCTCCCGTATCCTTCACGGCCATTTTATATAGCAGTAATCGATACTAATGCTACCATTTTTTTTCGTAAGGAGAAAAATAGGTATTGTTTTAGATTAGGTCCACCTCCACAATTTTCTTTTAAATGACGATGTTTATAAGTTTTCGACTATGCTGAATACGGAAATCGCATTGAAATTTTGCAGAAATAAGTAGTTAGCGAGATATAAAAAGTTGTATTATGCATTGTATTCTTTGGCGGTCATCTTTGTTACGCGCGTAGATTTGTTTATGGCACGCGAGTAACAAAGATGGCCGCCAAAGAATACAATGCATAATACAACTTTTTATATCTCGCTAACTCCTTATTTCTGCAAAATTTCAATGCGATTTCCGTATTCAGCATAGTCGAAAACATATATAAGTCTTCATTTAAAAGAAAATTGTGGAGGTGGACCTAATCTGAAAATTTACCGAAAAATATCGTCAGATTATGAAATTTTTATTTACATATCAACATTGGAAATTTTCTGTTCCTTTGGTTTCGTGTATTTTTGTTTGTTTTGTATATTTCTAACTAGCTGGCCGCCTGACCCTACCTGGTTGTACATAGAATACGCTTAAACATGATATTTTAATTTATGCAGATTACGTTGTATTATCATAAAATCAATCCTCTATTGATTACACTGGCCAACCACAATAAAACATTTTTTTTTTTAAATTCATGGTGCCTAAGATGTTTTAATTTTTTTTTTCACCTAATTTGAGGGCGCTGATTCCAGAAATACTGCCACTTCTTTTCTATAGGTCTAGTCTATATATTAATACCGTAATACCTTTAAGGTACGTACGTGTGTCACAGTTTCCAGATTATAAATTATTCGATCAGGAGATCCTATTTATTAAAAAGAAGGATGGGTGATAATATTCTAAAGAACATTAAATGATTTATTATACAGATAAGCTAATTTAATGTTCAGTGTATGTTATCACCTGCTATCCTCCTTTTTAATAAATAGGATCTCCCGATCATCTAAGACGCAATGTAAATGAATAAAAATGATGTTGCGTTTGGGCCGTACGTGAAAATAAAATATAACTTCTTGGTCTTCTGTCTAGGATCCCAGGGTAATATCTGTTCTGTCTCAAGATGGTATAATGAAATCGTGGGGTTTCCGTTTGTGCCGGGTGTCCATACAATAGAAATATGTCACAGACGTGCATAAGGATATTGGAAATAAACCGTAATAACCAGATATATTCTCACACTACATTAACCGGATTACTTAGACAAATATTTTACAGCTTTAACAAAAGGGCTACAATAATATCGTGGGGGGGGGTCTCCATTCACTTTAAACATCCACGAAATGCCCAACAGAAACATACTACATATGAAAGATGCAACTGTGGAATTTCCACAGATCCTGCTAATATTTATTAATAATAATATGAATTGGTAATATATAGCGAAAACATAAAGCTACTTTTAACCAACTAAAATTGAGAGAATCACACTAGAAAAGTGTCACCATCATGTGAAGGACATTGAAACAAAAGAAAATAGTCACCAAATTTGAACTGATGTCGTGTTTATCTAACAATGAAATTAGAAATAATTCCCTATTTGATATTTGTTAGTAATAATATGAATGGATAATATTTTTCAATAACAATATGAATTGATATATTCATTCCTACATATAATAATTTGATTGCAGAAATTTTTTTCTGGACCAAAAGACCATAGGTTTGCAACAATAAATGTCACATACAATTTTTTTTATGTCTATACTATTAGCCACTATCTTATGTAGCTTTAAAATGAAATGTTAGACACGTTTACTCGTTATAATAAAATCCTACATTTCATCCTAGGAGCAACACCATCACAATAGCTACATCTTTAGAGAAAGTAGTTCCTATGTTTTCTCTCTAAATATCAACTTTTACCACCCCCAGTCAAGATTGGGAGGAAATATACACATTCTACAGATATTGTGCTTACACCCTTCGTAACTGGACCATAAACTCATAGACATAACTATCTTTCCATTTCCCGATTTAAAAATAATAAATTCTCCCTTCTCAAATTCTGCCCATTCACATAGGCTGAGAGCTGACAGTTCGATTATTCCGGAATCTACCTCTCAATATATAAACGAACGCTTCAGAACTTTTTAAATATGGCAGCACTCTCTTCAAGAGGCAATCGTTTTACAAAAAAATAAATAAATAAATACAAACATAATAACAGTTCATAAAGAGAAGATTAAATACTGATTACCTTACACTTACCTATGCACACATTAACAACACCCCAAATAAAAACATACCCTAACAAAAAAAAATGTACGAAGACCATTGTTTATTTTTTGCTTTCAGGGCAGCTTAGCAAACCTTACACGGTGCTATTTTTTGTTTTCTTTTACTTTGTTTTATAACGGGGCATTTAAAAAAAATCTTTTTTATACGTTTAGATTTAATGTGGGCGATTTAAATTACTTACATATTTTCCTACGAAGCTACATTTCAATCATGTTACTTATCTTGTCTACATAGGTTTTCGACTATGCTGATTAAGAAAATCTCATTTATATATTGCAGATAAAAGTAGTTTTCCAGATATAAAGATCTGTATTATGCTTTTTAAAACAGTCGCCACCAGATCTGTATGCACGCACAAGGAACAAAACTATTTCTATCCGACCGACACTGCCCCCCCCCCAATTTTTTTGTTGGTAAATAGTATTTGTGGGTGGGTATCCTGACAACGATTATCAAGCTTAAATTTTGGGGCAAATATTTTGATAACCATCCCTCACAAAATGGAGTGTCTGTTCTTAACATAGAGAGGTTAGCGGTGTCCATTCCGAAAACTGTTCTTAACATGAGGAGGTTGGGGTGTCTATTCCAGAAGCTGTTCTTAACATGACGATGTTGAGGTTGGGCAATAACAACCATACTTTAATTTTTTACGGGAGGGGGTGGGATTCCACTGGGCAATGCCAGTTAACAGGTCCTGCTAGTTAATAACATGAATTGTTAGTATTTAATAAAAATATCAATTGGTAATATTTATTAACCAGTGGGACCTGTGGAAAATCCATAGCAGCATTTTTCATATGTAATATAATTCTGCTTGGCATTCTGTGGGCGTTCAGCATGAATGAATGCACCATCATATTATTCTAGCCTTTTTGTTAAAACTATATCGACCCCTTTACTAAGATAACAACTTGTATATTGTCTGGGATAATTATTTGATTGCAAACACACAAATCAATTAACTCACATTTCATCATCATTTTTCATAATTCTTGGATATTTTATTAGTTTCGACAATCATTTTTCATAATTAAATCTATATTATCACCCACCCCCCGCTTACTAAAATAATAACTTGATATATTTCCTGGGCTGATTATTTCATTACAAACACATCAATCAATTCTGGGTATTCTCATAATATATAAGTTCCACTTATATTATCCAATCCTGGGTGACGCCGCATATTCTGTTAGTATTTATCTTCCACCTATCATTTGATACTGGGCGACACTGGGTATTCTGCTAGTATATATTTGCACTTATCTATTCCAATTTCAGGACTAACTTCATGTCCGCCACCACAATATACATGAAATAAAGTAAAGTTTAAAACTGTTTCAGCCATTTCCGGGACTGATTTTCTATCCCCACCCCACTGTTAAAAATATACATGAAATAAAAATGTTTAATGCGTAAACGATTTCAGCCATTTCCGAGACTGACTTCATATCCCCCATCCCACTGTTAAAAATATACTTGAAATAAAGTAATGTTTAAATCAAACTGTTTTAGCAGCATTTCGAAATTAAAGCATAACATTAGCACCATTAGTGATTAGGCAACCATTACTTCAACATGAATTTATGAATGCAGTATCAGTCTCAGCATTCCAGTGATTTTAATCCCCCCTTTTTTTTGGTCTTGGTTAATGGAGGAGAAATCCTTCATTACTGATACAATTTTTATTTTTGTTACTGACCAAAATGCTCATTTCCAGGGTATCTTAAGATTCAGAGGAGACATTTGCAGGATATTTTGTAATTAAATCAAATTACTTTTCCCACTTACTTTTGTAATATTAAAACATTGTTACATTAAATATAGTACCTATTTACAATGCCTCCCCACGGAACAGATTTAGACACCAGGGTCATTTTTAACGTGGAGAAAAGGAACAAAAAATGTCTCAGTCGTGAAGGATTTCTCCTTCACTGAGAGAGAACAAGAAATTGAAATGTAGCATCTGAAGAACAGATACTACACTTTGATCTTGGCCAAAAGGTCAAAGACAAAGCATTTTTAAATGCGACACCAACTTCTTGTTTTATTAGGAATTGGAATTGAAAAGGTTTATTTGGAATATTCCACTTTTCTTTTTTAGGGATGCACAGCATGATAACGGCCGAAGCGAATTAACATATTATTAATATAAAAGATAATATGAATTGGTAATATTTACCATAAACAACATAAAACCGACTATTGAGGAACAAGGAAGATAATCTAATCCCTAGGAAAAGGGTGTTAGCAGTCTGACTCAATAACTTCATATTTAATCTGCCAATCAATAAACGGACAAATCTAAAAAACATAACCGTAAAAAACAATGGACATTCCCTGAAAGAGTTGCTATGAGATAAAGGGTTTATAGTAAATTAAGGGTTGGACATTTTCCACCCATACTTCTGATCCTGCATTGCTGAAGTCCAGTGGCGAGGAGTAATCAAAACACTGTTTGAAGCAGCAAAGAACGATTGATGTGGTTAGTTTTCCTTTTAGACTAATTGCTCAACCAAGGCTTGGGAATCTAGACTACCCTACTATGAGGGACGTTCCAAAAGTAATACCTCCTACCTTTTTAAATTCCATCCGAATGGAATGGGGTTGCAAATTATATTGTTATGATAACTGAACTTATGCATTCATGACCTGAAAATTTAATCACTCTACTGCAGATATTGACAATGTGAGACTAAGAAAGCAACCCTTATTATGGATGTGCGTCAAAAGCAGACATGCATGATCAAATACCTTCATGTAGAAAAAATTGAACTAATCAACATTCACCGGCGCCTGTTGAACGATTTTGAAGTCAATGCCGCTGATGTAAGGAGATGCATTCGTTGATTTCAGAGTGGCAACAGAAATGTGAGTGACAAAGTGCGCACCGGACTTTTACAACTGTTGACATCAAAAGACGCTGGCAAAAGTGGATTCAGAATGGTGATGACTATCAGGAAAAATAAATTTTGGAGCACAAAAAAAATCGCTTGTTTTAATGGTACCACTACCGTCTTCGTAGCCCTTAAACATTTTAGTTTTTAAGTTAAAAAATAGGAAGCCTTATTTTTCGAACGATCCTTATATATATATATATATATATATATATATATATATATATATATATATATATATACACACACACACATATAAGCATTTTATTTCTTTTTCGGAGGTGAGGGGGGTTAGGGTTAATAAAAATATCTTATATTCCACTCAATTATTTAATTAAAAAAAAAAAAAAAAAGAATATCTAATGATATTTTGAGAAGGGCATTTTTGTTTTTTTGACTTACGTTGCCCATAATGAGGTTTTATAAGCTGATATCGAGTGCATTGGCCAGAGTTTCTCAATGTTACTAATGATGCCAATTTGTTGGTCTTGGAGAAATTCTCGAGTGTGTCGAAAGGAAGGTTGGGAGTGGAAGGAGAGGGCAATGCTCAAAGATCGATAGAGGAAGAGTTACAAAGACAGCGTTGCATTTGGATGCAAAAACCGGTTTTGCTACTGTAACATCTCAGCCACTCCCCATCCTCATCCTGCTCCTGTCTAGTATTTCGGATGCTGCGTTAGTCACCTGTCAACATTAGAATCTGCCGTTAAATATGGGTTGCAGAGAGAGAGAAAGAGAGAGGGTAAGAAAGAGAGAGGGTAAGAAAGAGAGAGGGTAAGAAAGAGAGAGGGTAAGAAAGAGAGAGGGTGAGAAAGAGAGAGGGTAAGAAAGAGAGAGATAAGAAAGAGAGAGATAAGAAAGAGAGAGGGTGAGAAAGAGAGAGGGTGAGAAAGAGAGAGGGTGAGAAAGAGAGAGGGTGAGAAAGAGAGAGGGTGAGAAAGAGAGAGGGTGAGAAAGAGAGAGGGTAAGAAAGAGAGAGGGTAAGAAAGAGAGAGGGTAAGAAAGAGAGAGGGTGAGAAAGAGAGAGGATAAGAAAGAGAGAGGATAAGAAAGAGAGAGGATAAGAAAGAGAGAGGATAAGAAAGAGAGAGGATAAGAAAGAGAGAGGATAAGAAAGAAAGAGGATAAGAAAGAGAGAGGATAAGAAAGAGAGAGGATAAGAAAGAGAGAGGGTGAGAAAGAGAGAGGATAAGAAAGAGAGAGGGTGAGAAAGAGAGAGGGTGAGAAAGAGAGAGGGTGAGAAAGAGAGAGGGTGAGCGCAAAAGTGATAGAGGGTGTAAGAGAGGGCGTGAGAGAGATAGGGGGTGAGAAAGAGAAATGGCTGTGGTGTTATGATTTAGAGTCAGACATTGATGAGGATAAATATAATTGATATGGATGCTGGCAATGTTTGGCTAAAAAAAAAAACAAAAAAAAAAAAAACGGTTGCATCCGAAGCTATGGCAGTGATGCATTGAAGTTGATAGTTACGAGAAAGAATAAAAAACCATGAAAGCAAAAAAAAAAAAAAAAAATGGAGGACTTTTCGCTAGTTATAGTTCATAACGAACATGCACATAAAAATGAATACACACACACACATTATTTTTATACCTACAGACACAAGTGTTTCATGCTTTTGCAACCATCGGTGTAGGTAGTGATAATTACGGCTGATTAATGGATTCGAATCCAGCTACAGTATCACCTTTGACTCCATTAGGTAGGACGCTACACCTGGGCCAACATCATTTTTTATAACAGTTGTATTTTTTTATGTTAAAAAAATAATCAACGTCTGATGTTTGATTGAAGGAAAAAAAAAAAACAGCTCATAAACAAATTTTTATTAAAAGTTTATAATTTTGTTATAAAATTTCAAAAAAAAAAACTGTTTGAAAAATCTTATAATTTAATATTAGCTTGAAAAAAAAAAAAAAAAAAAAAAAAAAAAGTTAAATTATATACAGTGTTGGTCATCCGTACCTTCAAATTTATCTGACGTCACTTTCGCCTGATGGCTTTGTAAACAAAGACGTGCGAGTCTTAATGAAAGCCGTTTCGTGTTTTTGTAATCATCAGTGTAAAAAGTGATAATTACTGTTGGTTGAGGGATTCGAACTCGGCTACAAAGTCACCCTTGACTCAATTTGCTAGGATGCTACCCCTGGGATAGCATCAGTTAACACGAAAATTAAGAGAAATTAAACACCTATAAATGTCAAATCCGGGCATAGCAGTAAAGTAGTTAGAGTGTTCTAACGACTAGAAATCATGAACATCACATATTCATTAGTTGATTGCCTTATATATATATATATATATATATATATATATATATATATATATATATATATATATATAATATATATATATATATAAAATGGTATAGTTACATTCCAAGATCCAAATGTTTATTTTTCATGCAAAACAGCCCCGCCAGGATATTAGAATTATTTTTCTTGCAGCATTATATTATGTATTTTTTTTCTATCTAAGCAAAAAATGTCTAATTTTTCTGACGAGTATATGTGCGAAAAGACACGGTATTATAATAATAACTTTGTTTCTGCGTAACAAAACAAATCTGAAAAGAAAATGTAGTGAAATTTTAACATATTGAAAAATAAGTATTTAGATCTTGAAATGTAACTTTAAATGTTATTCTTTTATATTTGCTCTGTTTTATTTAACATACATTGAGCTTCTAAACAAAAAGGATTGCTATATACAAAAAAAGTGAAATATAATTGAACCCCCCCCCCAAAAAAAAACATTCTACCAAAACTACATTATAAAGTTATTGCTATAATAATTTTTAAATACATACAGACACTAGTGTTTCATCCTTTCGGAAATCATTAGTGCAGAGAGTCACAATTACAGCCGGCCAGAAGATTCGAATCTAGCCATGAAGCCATCTCTGACTCCATTAGCAAGGAACAAACCGAACGGCCAACGTTAACAACGAGAAACAGTTGAAATTTAAATATTTATAATTAAATGTCGAGTCATTCGTCTAGAGCGATATAATGATTATAACATAATCTGCACATGCAAGCTTAAATGACCGACTTTATATATAATACAATTTGTGCACACAAACGTTAAAAAACTTTATATATAATACAATTTGTGACCGACTTTATATATAATACAATATAATAGCTCAAGTGACCGACTTTGTATATAAAACAATATAATAGCTTAAGTGACCGACTTTATATATAATACAATATAATAGCTTAAGTGACCGACTTTATATATAATACAATATAATAGCTTAAGTGACCGACTTTATATATAATACAATATAATAGCTTAAGTGACCGACTTTATATATAATACAATATAATAGCTTAAATGACCGATTATATATATAATACAATATAATAGCTTAAGTGACCGACTTTGTATATAATACAATATAATAGCTTAAGTGACCGATTATATATATAATACAATATAATAGCTTAAGTGACCGATTATATATATAATACAATATAATAGCTTAAGTGACCGATTATATATATAATACAATATAATAGCTTAAATGACCGATTATATATATAATACAATATAATAGCTTAAGTGACCGACTTTATATATAATACAATATAATAGCTTAAGTGACCGACTTTGTATATAATACAATATAATAGCTTAAGTGACCGATTATATATATAATACAATATAATAGCTTAAGTGACCGATTATATATATAATACAATATAATAGCTTAAGTCACCGATTATATATATAATACAATATAATAGCTTAAGTGACCGATTATATATATAATACAATATAATAGCTTAAGTGACCGACTTTATATATAATACAATTTGTGCACACAGAAGAACATTAAAAAACTCCATTTGATCATTTCCTTGGCTCTTACGCCTGTGCTTCTATGTTTCTTTATGAACCTAACTGACACTGCCAATGTGTTTATACTTTTATTAAGTTACTGCTGTATAATTTAGTTTCTAAGAGTTTTCTTGTTCTTCTGAGGTATTATTATTATTATTATTATTACATACTTACTTACTAGAAGTTCTCACACAGGTTATCATCAGAGATTGCTCACTGACAACAACTGTTGGTGTTCCCTGGAGCCTGGGTGACAAGTCTCCCCAGATTTCCAGTACTGTCCACCTCTTTTGCATCATCGCAACAGCCATTTTCATTTTACTTTTTGCTGGTAATGACCATTGGTCATCACTGGAAAGTCTCCCCAAGATCCCATGGCGGCCTGATTAGTACTCTCTTCTCTCGGTCTTTCCATCCTCTTCGACCCTTCTCGACTATTTGGTATGGTGCCAGTTGATGCTTACACTACATTTTTTCTGGTGGGGGGGAAGGGGAGGGGGTGTTAGTTAACTTGGACTCCCATCTGGTATACTTTTGTCCGGTCTTCCAGCCAAAAAAGAGTGAAAAACAAAAACAACTGTGACCTTTTAGCAACCAAATGTTCGCCCCAAAAACAGAGTAAAAAGCTTGCCCTATGTCTGAATACACTTTACGTAAAATTTCAAATGTTTAAACCAAAAATTGGCTGAGAGGTAAAATTATTTTTAACTTTGACCCCAATTTTGATCCCTTAACATTTGTTTTGGGCTCAAATCAAGGTAAAAAGTTTGATCCCTATCCAAGTAACCTACATCTAAAATTTCAAGAGTTTAGACCCAAAATTTGGACGAGTTTTCAAAGGTCAAATCGTTAAACTTTGACTCCTTGACAATCAAATTTCTGTCCGAAAATCGGTTTTCTCAAATCTCAAAACCCCTTATGTCAAATCTCGAGTCTGTAGACTGAAAATTGACAGAGTAGTTTGGTAGGGAAATGTACACACACACACACACACAATTTCACTTATATATATATAAATATATATACACACACACTCCACTTGCCATTGGTATTTATAATATTGACTAAGGAAAGGTGTGGTTGGAGATGGTGCACCTTTTTACCACAAAAATTCCATGCGCAGGCACCTCTAGGGTGGGTATCCATAGTCTTTATATATATACATATACTAGCAAAAGTACCCGTCGTTGACTGGGTTCAAAAACAGCTTACAGAAAATGGACTCTGGCTTATAAAAGTATGATAGGTTATGAAAAGGAAGGGTTGTAAAGAGATAGCTTCGAATTTGGGGGTATTAAAACCAAAGCAAAATATGATGAAAGTAAAAATAAAATAGATAAATCCCATCATTTATTATACCATACCTGTTCACACTGAAACACTTGTCACAATATTCTGTGGATCTATATTAAAAAAACCTTGTTAAACTTTGCGAAATATTTCCATTCTTTGGGGGTCAGGCGCGAACGCAGATCCCACAATTTTATTATACCATCCCTATTTAAGTTAAAACATACTTATGAAAGTATTATTATGTACATCTATATCAAAAACACTTGTAAACGTTTTTTATTTTTTAATTTTTAAATTTTATATTTCCATACTTTGTGGACCAGGCGCGAACGCAGGCCCCACAATTTTAATGAACCACCGTTCTACTAGATCAAACATACTCATTCCTGTGTCTCGATACATCTATCATTATATGTGATCAGTTTTTTTAAAATAGTCAACCATATAGGAACCTAATCGTGACCACACACACACAGACATTCAGCTTTATATATATATATATATATATATATATATATATTTAGTGGAAATGGTAATTAATAAAAACTGAAGAAAGTGCTCAATACTGTTGTAGAGCACATATTCCCCTTCCCCTCCATGTGTCCCTATGCTCTCAGCCACACCAGAACTGAACTTCCCAGACACTCCCTCCCCCACAAGTTCCTTAAACCCCAAAACTAAAACATTACTGACATACCAAGCGCCCCCTCCCATCTTCCCCCCTTGTTCCCTTCCTCTCTGTCTTCCGCTCTCCTCACCCCCCTGACCTCATTCACTCTTTCATCCCAAAATAGTGAACATTTCTGTAAAAGTCTGAGGAAGCTACAGACGCCCAAAAAAACGGCCGAGTAGCTGAAACAATAATATATATCACATGTTTGAAAAGAAGCAAAAATTCTGGAATTCACAACATTTATTATTCGAACAAGTGTCTTATCGAACAAGTTTCTATTATATAAAAGTCACTTTGTGTGAGTTCCTTCCTCATAGGTGCCGAAGTGGCTGAGTCCATCTTTTGCAAAAAGCTTATTTATATGTCTGGCAGTGTTCTTAGATATGTTTTGTACAGAAATTCACCCAATAAGTATCAAAAATCCAATTATAAAAATAGCTTTTCTCTCTTATAGATGAAAAAGAGTTTTTACAATGGAATATTTTACGTTACACCGGCCAAGGGAGATAATATAATCTCAGCAAATCATTTCTAAAAAAAAACAAAAAAAAAAAAACAAAAAAAAAACAGATTTAATATAATCTGGGTATATAGCTTAGTGATAGAGCATTTGACTATCTCTACCACCAATAGCAATGGCCAACGACCCTTTATCTGAGAGTCCATCTTTCAAACTCCTTGGCCTGGCGTTCACGGGAAACATGAGTTGGAACAATTACATTGAAGGCATTGCCAGGGCCGCTGCAAGAAAGGTAGGCTCTCTCTACCGTGCTAGAAAACTACTAACACCCGAAAGTATCCTGTACCTCTATAAGGCCACCATTCGCCCATGTATGGAGTATTGCTGCCACATCTGGGCTGGTGCATCTGCTACTAGTCTCTCGCTCCTTGACAAGGTTCAAAAGAGAGTCGCAAATCTGATAGGCCCTGAACTGGCATCTAAGCTTCAGCCTCTGTCCCACCGACGAAATGTTGCATCCCTCTGCCTGTTCTACAAGTATTTTAGTGGTGAATGCTCTGATGAACTGCAATCACTTGTGCCCCCACGACGCGAGCACCCTCGACAAACCCGACAGGCTACTAGATCCCACCCCCACACTGTAGAGGTCCCTAGATGTAAAAGATCTTTTTACTCCAATAGTTTCTTCCCCAGAACCGCAAGACTCTGGAATTCCATTCCAGGTCCCTGCTTCCCCAACAGTACTGACGTGCAGAAGTTCAAGTGTAACGTGAACCGACACCTTGCTGCCCAAATCCCTACATAGTACCCCAGTAGTTGTTGCCCCTGATAGTAGCCCCCTACACCAAAGTGGCAATTTGCCTTGTTTGGGGTGAAAATGTAATAAAAAAAAAAAAAAAAAAAAAAAAAAAAAATTCAAGTCTAGATGGACTTCACTATTTCATATTAATTTTTTCTTATTAATGAATTCAATTTACGATAAAAAAAAAAAGCTGCGAATCATTTCTTCATTTGCATATTTTAAAACTAAACGTTAACCAGAAGCGACTTTTCCAGGGCATTCATCGTCAAGCCCAAATATCAACTGACATGATATTTTAAACAAACATAGACGGAATTTGATGAACGACGTTATTATTTTTTATTTGTTTTTATGAATTAGTTCACTGAGCAAATTATTCTTTGCAATATATAATGATCAATAGATGATTTATTCTATAATAATGTATATGCAATTTGCATAAATTAAAATATCATGTTTAAGCGTATTGTATGACCGGGCAACACCGGGCTGCCATGGAGTTTAAAAAGACTGTATCTATGATATCTCTACTATTATATAAAAGTGTGTGTGTGTGTGTGTGTGTGTGTGTGTGTGTGTGTGTGTGTGTGTTCCCTATGGACTCGGAAACGGCTGGGCCGATTTAAAAAAAAAAAAAACTTCACTTGAAAGTTATTGATGTGTCTGGGAGTGTTCTTACATTGGTTTTGTATCAGAATGCATCCAGTAAGTATTGAAAATTGATAATCGAAAAAAATCCAGTTAAAGAAAGAAGTCCGATTTTGCCTAAAGTTAACACTTTTATACAACCTAACATCACAGGTGCATTTAAAACGTTTTATTACCACAGAAGCCGACAAAAATCAAGTGTAGATTCTTTTATAAGATGGGGGGGTTGTTTTTATTTAGAGCACAATTGAACCATGATATTTGACTTTTGCATTTTAAACTTTAAGTGAAGCCATTATTTATAGATAATTTTATAAAATCAACAGTAGATTCTCTACAGTGCAATGAAATTTATTCAATCCCAGGCAGCATCGAGTCTCCCTGCTAGTAATTATATATAATTTTTAAATTTATATATTAGTAAAATAGTGACTGGATTTTGACTACATTTCTTATTGAGTATTTTCCATTGGAGAGTTGTGTATCTAATAGTGGTCCACTTTTTAAATTTTCAAAACGGTTACAGTAAAACCCCGGGATACAGCATTAAAAATTAGTAACAAAATACAGTACAGTATAGAATACACATGTATATAATCAAATAACATTATAAATAACACCGTAAGATGGTTGGTTGGTTGTTTTTGTTTTACGGCATATCAACCCTTTTCAGGTTATTTAATGCCGAATCCAAAGATTTTGAAAAAAAAATTTTTTGATAGAATATATTTGTTGTTTTTAAGTCGGTTTCTATTCAACCCATAGTTGGAACCCTAACAGGTACTAGCACTCCGGGTCAGAGTAGACCTGGAAGCAATGGCAATTAAAGGGTGGCTCCACACTCCCCAAAGCACGCAAGCTGGGGCCTCACCACTGGATATAGTTTTGAGGCTGTAAGACGGGGCAAATACCGGAACTAGGGGTCCGGAAAAACATCATATTCCACATCGTAACCTGAAAAAACCGTATCCTAGGATCATCGTATCTCGGAGTTCTATTATACATGGTAAACAGCTGATGATGCTGGTCTTCTATTTAACAAGTTTTTTTTCTTCACCCTTTTTTTAAGTGTAGACTTCCTAGTCAGCTTATGTGATTGGTTTTTGGTTTAAAAATCTGCATTTCCCCTGGTCACGAAGGACAGTTTGCTCTACATCACACAAAGCAATGCCATTTATGAATTTAATTGCCCATGCGCTGCTGGCTATGTGAGTCGAACCTCCTTAAACTTGCAGACACACATCAACTAACATATACTGGCAGAAATTAGATTGGGCAAGCCACGTCATTTTCACCCCTCTTCTACCTTGGAATCTGCCATTGGCCAACATCTAATTGAAAATCTAGTTTGTGCCAATGCCTATAAAATGGACTGTTCCAGAATATTGCACTGGACTGCACTCTCCAAATTGTTTAAAGATTTTCGAGTCAGTCTCAATTTTTTCATGCAAGCCTTTGCTTTGTTTACAGAAAAAATTTGTTATTATTAGACTTGCTCAGAGATATTTTAATCATTCTCCATCTCAATTTGTACATATATTTTACATTAAAAAAATTTTTTTTTTTAATTACATTTTCACCCCAAACAAGGCACATTGCCACTTTGTTGTAGGGGGCTACTATCAGGGACATAAACATCAGGGGTACTGTGTAGGAAGTTGGGCAGCAAGATGTCGGTTCACGTTACACTTGAACTTCTGCATGTCAGTACAGTTGGGGAAGCAGGGATCTGAAAGGGAATTCCAAAGTGTAGCTGTTCTGGGGAAGAAACTACTGGAGTAGAAGGCTCTCTTACATCTAGGGATATCTGTGAAGGGGTGGGATTTTGCTGCTTGTCGGGGGTATTTACGTCGAGGGGGCACAAGTGCTTGCAGTTCGTCAGGGCATTCGAGTTACTTGTATTTTATATATATTTTACACGAATTCCCATTTGCCTTTTTCTAAATCGTATATCTCCGAGTATTTGCTCTTGCATGACAATTTAATTTGTTTTGTGGCATCTTTTGATATACTAACGATTAACTCCTGATGAGTTTGTTGGTGAAAGGGACCCCCTAGAGTTTTTTTCGCACGTTATTTTCAAAGCGCTGAATTGTTTTTGTAAAATTATATAATATATATATAGCTAGCGTTAATCTACTATTTATAACCTCTATTGATTCTCATAATACACTTAATTCTATACTAAGTCTATTCAAGAATCCATTTTGACCCAACATATGCGCTGATTCTTCACCGTTATTCTATGTTTATAGTTTTTACTTTAGACCCCTTCTTCTCCCCCAAATTATATATGAATTTCCAAGTTCGAAAATATGCACCCTAAAAAAACCCCCCCAAAAAACAAAAAACCACAAGGGATGTTGGATTTTCAAGATATTTCCGAATTGGTTCCCTTGTAAGGGGGAGGTGGGTGTTTGCATATTTAAAATTAATTAAAATCTGTTGACTTCTGCAACTGCTGATAAGGTGGTTTCTGGGACAAATGATGAAATAAAACAAATGGTGAATAAAACAATCCCGATCTTGATAAAGATGCTGAAATGCACACAAATTTAATCAAAAGATTGACCTTTAGATTCTATGGATTTGTCATTAAAATACACTTGACAATGACCCCCCCCCCACACACACACACCAAAAAAAAAAAAAAATTGTCACCCATGAAATCTATAATATAAATCTCACCGGTCTGTTTAAATGTATGTATGTTTGGATGTCTGCCTAAAACTTTCGACAGAGGCGACGGATTTTCTTGAGATTGATATGGTTTTGAAGCTCTACCCTTCGGACGACAAATATCGAAAAATTGGCTAAAAATATTAATTCTTTCATCCTCAACTGGGCACTTTTCTACAAGGAGGGGTCGCTTTTTTCGCCGATATTTTCGAAAATCATCCCCTCTTTTCGATCGACTAGCCTTAATTTAAACCTTCGCCACTTCCGGTTTGGCGATGGCCGCAACTACAAAGATGTCACTTTTTTTTCACGTTCTTTTCCTCCTTTGCGGTCTGGGTTCAAGCCTGCCTGCCTATTACCCCTTTTCTTTTTTGCTCAACACACACCTCCAAACACCCGGGTAACGCCGGGCACCCAGGCTAGTTTTTAATAAAAATCAAATTCTATTTCTTTAATCCAAGCGTGTCTTTTCTACTTTATCATCCTATAATGGAGCTTTTGTGTCAGAATGTTTGCAACCAAAATTTGAAACTTAAAACTTGATAAAACACACTTGATAGTGAACCTCCTCATTCTGAAAACATTTTTCCGTCTAAGAAAACATTTAGAGCGGATACTTTTTTGTCCCTCAGGAGGGATTATCAGAAATAAGTTCTTCAGATTTTTCAAGGTCGTTATGTTGATATTGACTAATGTGGTTACTACAGTTCTGACATTTTTTAGATGAGGACTGTTTGTATGACTTGTTTTGATGCGGACTATTGTTCTCATCTTGAGTGATATTTGTGCAACGTTTCGATCAATGCAGCCTTTGACTTTTATCAGGTATGTTGGTCGCCATCTTGGAAAAGAAAAGAGAAAAGTTACTGGATTTTTTATTAGAGTTATCGCCTCTTTGTTAACCAAAATTTTTTCACACATGCAAAATGGCAAAAAAAAAAAAAAAAAAAAAAAACCTCCAAAAATACGAAACCAACTATGAAGCCAGTAACAAGATAGAAACAATAGTCCGATCCAATGAAGTAATGTGATACTTTCTCAATTTTTCTGGGAAAATTTTCAGAAAATTCAAAATCTGTATTAGTTTGAAGAATTAATCTTCATATGGATACAGTTTAATCTGTGGAAATTTCCATTAAAAGCCTCATTATATATTCCAAGCAGAGTAGAGGATTTCCACTTGAAGCATCCAGTCGTGACCATTTTGTATCGCTGAGATGTTGCAAAATAAATATATTAAATGATTAATTTTAAAATCTTATCCATAATAAAACACTCCATTTTGCTTACACCATTCGTTCCATCCACCACATGGAAAACATAATTGCATGATTTCAGATTTTCTGTGATTTTCTTATTTTAATTGAAATTTTTGTAAACCGTGAATATTCCTTATTCTTTGTGACATTCTCTTCTATAATAATTAGATCATGTTTAGCAAACTAGAATTTTAGAATTGTACAGAAATTTCCTGGGTTCAGGTCATGTCTCCTTTAGGCAATGTCACGAGTCACTAACAACAGAATCATTTTATACGAGCAGAAAGACTCGGCGATTAATTAGTTCAATTTATGATAAAAACGAGGTATTATCTAAAATCCTCGCAACTCATTTCTTTGTTTGCATATTTCAAAACTAAACATCGTTCGTTCGTTCGTTCGTTCCTTCTCTTTGTTTCTTTAAAGTACCACTTATCAAGGCTCGGAGGCTACTCGAGTATAAGGATTAATGAGTGTATAGTAGTCAATGGGACAATATCGTTAGTAGTGAAAATTTGGTAAATTGGATTACTTAAGGAGAACGGCTCATCAAGAATTTGTTTACATTGGACTTGAAGACGGCCATATTATAGTCAGCTGGAAAGCAGGGAAACGGAAGAGAGTTCCACAGGCCGGCAGTTCAAAGAAAGAAACTTTGTTCATGGAACCCATGTTTAGGTTTAGGCACACACAAAGAGTGTGGGACATTCTTGATAGTGGTATCTTTTTTTTAACTTCTGCAAAAAACATTTATCTAGAATTAAAGTCATCAAAATTATTATCCTTTTTTAATACTCCAGAGATATGCTGAGTCGGTACAGCTATATATTAGTTTAAAGAAGCTTGGAGTAAAAAAAAAAAAAAAATGTGAAAATAAAAATAATGAATGCGGTTTAAATTCCCAGAAAATAAATAAATTTAACCTAACAGACTTAGCACCTGCATCAAGAAAGAAAACCTTAACTAAAAATTGTTAAATAGAAAACGGGGATCCTCAGCTGCCTACCATGTAGCTGTTTCGGAGATTTAAAAACAGAACAGCTATAAAACACATGGCTCTCTAGTGGAAAATAGAACTTCTCCAATAAGAACATGTAGATACAATACCGTTACTATTTTTACTAATATAAAAAAATGAAATATTTATAAGATTAATAATAAGACTATATATGGTATCAACTATTATATAAATAGAACTTTTAAGTTCATTTCCTATGGACTCGAAAACGGCTGGGTCAATTTTTCTGAAATATTACACGAAGGTACTTTATGTGCCTGGCAGTGTTCTTGGATAGGTTTTGTATTAGAATGTCTTCGATAAGTATTGATAATCGAAATACTCCGATATAAAGGATAGACACTCGATTTACAGCACTCCTACACTTGCACGTGTAATTGTATGGCAAAGGTTGCGCAATCTCCAACCACACCTCTCCTGAATCGGCACTGTTTGAGTCCAGTGACAAGGAGAAGTCCAAGACGACTGGAAACAATGCTGAGATAAGTGGAGAGCACATACAACACACGGAGATCCTAAATGGTCACTCATCTTGTATTGGCCAGGCTCATCGTTGCTCAACCGGTGTGTCAAACGTGATTATGCCATGTGTTGTTACATAACTATATAAGGATGAAAGAAAAAAAACCTTAACTGAAATTTGTTAAATAGAAAAAGGGATCCTCAGCTGCCTACCATGTAGCTGTTTCGGAGATTTAAAAACAGAACAGCTGTAAAATACATGGCTCTAGTGGAAAATAGAACTTCTACAATAAGAAAATGTAGATACAATGCAGTTACTATTTATACCAAGATATATATAAAAAAGAAAATGAAGGTGCAAGTCTATAAAGGGTCCACAAGTAATCTTTTTACAATAAAAATCTAAGATGTCTACAATTACAAAAAAGAATTCAACTATATACAGGTGAAAATTTTTTTTAACTAAAACTGTTAAATAAAAAAGACTTAGCACTTGCATAAGCAGACTTCTCAAAAGTCTACAACTATAAAGCAGAATTCAAGTATATAAAGATGAAAGAAAGAAAACCTTAACTAAAAATTGTTAAATAGAAAACGGGGATCATCAGCTGCTTACCATGTAGCTGTTTCGGAGATTTAAAAACAGGACAGCTGTAAAACACATGGCTCTCCAGTGGAAAATAGAAATTCTCCAATAAGAAAATGTAGATACAATACCGTTACTACTTATATATATATATATATATATATATATATATATATATATATATATATAAAATAAAAATTACAATTAAATTTACCAAAATGATCCAAGATTGTAAAATTAAAGTATATTATAAATATTAAAGAATTAATATTCATAAAATTATCTCAGCCAGATGTAAAAGCTCGATGAAACCAAAAAGGAAATAGAGCTTATAATATGAGCAAACAGTTAATAAAATATGTTAAAAACACTTTGAAATGAGTTAAAAACATATTTAATCTGAAAAGGAAACACTAGATAAATGGATAGTCCTTAATCCGCAGAGTTTCGAAGAAATACTTTCCTTCTCATCAGAGGGTAGGAATTAGCAAAATGCGGGATCGGATTTTGCATGCAGAAGTATTTGATGAAACAACAAGTAAGTCAAAGATCTTACTTGAAAACAAAAAAAGTGAAGCAGAGGGAATATAGTGAAGAAAAAGATGATTACACATGAATGGATAGTCTGGTGGAAAATAAAAAATCCAGTGATGGTAAAACCCAAATGTAAATCTCCAAGAAAGTTAAAAGAATTTCCATTTGTACAAGTAAAATCCAAGGAAATCCCGTAATTGGAAGAAGATGGTCCATAAGAAGATGGTCCATAATTATGATTATTGCAAAATTCACGATGTTGACAATCTTATAGTTTATTCCTTTAAACCAGTTGATTTATACAATTCTTGGCAGTATCTGTTTCGTAGCGCAAAATCAATCACTTTATTATTATATCAATCAGTGAATCTATTATGCCCTTAACTCATCAAAAGAAATAGCAACAATCAATCCGTCAAAAGGAATTAAAAGGAATTTTGCGCTACGAAACAGATACTGTCAAAAATTGTATAAATCAACCGAATTAACGGAATAAACTATAAGATGGTCAACATCATGAATTTTGGAATATAAATTTTTTGTCATTTATTCTATACATTGCTCTGTAATCACATTGAGCTTATATGAGGATTGATATATAAGTAAAATATATTTCTACAGATTATATATATATATATATATATATATATATATATATACATACACACAGAGTTTTTATTTGTTCTATATAAGCATTAATATGTTGCTACACATTCATGAGCATGTTTCGGTCAGCCAGTTACAAGTAACTACAGACCTCTTCAGGCGATACTGCTTATACGAAAGTAAAGTCTGTAATGAAAATGAGAGGGAAAAATCACAGCCCATATTTATCAGGAGTTCGTGATATTCAAAAAATAAAATAAGCTAACGGCATTTTAAATAAGTGAAAAAAAAAATAAGAGGATATAAAATAAAGATATATAAAACTATATAAAACAGTAAAAAATCAAAATAATAAAATTTAAAATTAAAACAAAAACAACGCAAAAAAAAAGAAAAAAAAAAAGATAGACCCCCCCCCCTCCCACGAGAAAACAAAAACAAAAGACCCAAATATATAATTTATATCGTAAGGGTGATAATTGAGAAAGGCAAGCGTCAAGCAACCAAGTTGGAGGGAAGGAGTATTCAGACAATTAGACAGACGTCTGTGTCAAATAAGCTAAAATAATCACATTATGATAAGCACGTTGAGATCAAGTTAGTGTTTTTTGTCAGCGAAAGTAATTTCAGATTAAAAGATAAAAATTTTAATTTACGACTAATAAAAAACGAATTAAAAATAAATGAATTTTTAAATATATATATATATATATATATATATATATATATATATATATATATATATATATATATATATATTATGTATATACACTTGTTCTCCATTACATACTCCCGACCAACTCGACAAGCAACAAAATGCCACCCCTTTACTGTTGAATTTCCTAGATGCTGGAAAGCCTTATACTCTAAGTTTTTTTTCTCTATTCTAGATTGCTAGACTTTGAAATTTCCTCCCTGTTTCCAGCTTTTCTGGCCGTACTGACAAGCAAAAGTTTGAATATAATGTGAACAGATATCTCGCGACTTAACTCCTCACAATCCCGTGTTTAAATACGATCCCAAATAGTAGCCCATTATGACAGAGTGGCAATACGCATTGCAGTAAAAAAAAAAAAAAAAAAAAAAAAGAAGTAAAATCAAACAAAATAAAAACAAACAAACAAAAAAAAAAACAAAAAAAAAAAAACAGAAAAAAAGCAAAAACAAACAAAAAAATCATGGAAACAATGGTTGATAGTTTTATGTAGAAACGAACGAAGCATAAGGCAATACGTTTTCTCACTGTTTCCTTATTTACAAACGAATGCTGTAAGTTTCATTTAATATTGATATCGCTGGAAAAGTTCCGACGTGTCGACAGCAAAAATCAAACCCTGTCAGTTTCACGGGATACCAATCAATTTTGTCAGAATGGTCGATGGTATTTCCTCTAATGAGTCACGTAGATGATATACGCGAGACAAATAAAATCGACCCGCATCAGCGGTTTTACTTAACGGTTATATCGCACACCCGCTCGTCGGGATTTTGTTGTATTTTTGGCCGAGTATCCTACAACCGTGCAAAATAACGGGAAGGTTTTTAGTTCTCTCCCACTGCGAGAACTGTGACACCAGGGCCGAAAAGTGGAATTCAGAAGTCAGCGCACCCGAGAAGTGTGTGTGTGGGGGGGGGGGGAACTCTGACCTGCAAAAACTGCCTGGGCAGCCCCGTCGGCATTCCCCGGTAAGGGCGCCTCAGGCGATCAGCAATAAACTACCCCACCCCCTTCTCAAAGAGAGAAGACAAAAAAAAAAAAAAAAAAAAAAAAAAAGCGGGCGGTGAGACGGCGTAAATCTACAACATTTTTGTTTCAGAGTGGGCGATACTCAAAATACAACAAAGAATTACTTAGAACATCTACGCACTCATGGCTGACGGAACAAGAGCACGCTATACCCGAATTTCCAAGCTCGACAACTTACACCTGAAGAAGGTCGAAAGTTGCATTGACTGAAACACTGAAAATAATACATAAGAATATAAGATGAGAACAGTATTTTGAAGAAACCAAATACGAATAATCTTTGACTTTTTCTCTCTTACTTTCCCTCTCTGTACTGCTCTAACCAAGTATGCCGACCTATTCCACAAATCCCAAAACCTCAACATGAAATATCTCCAGAATAAAAACTCGATTAAACCTGGAACCCCATCTTCCAACGTAGACCCCTACTACCAGGTCTCCTTCAACATCAGGGGTCTACGTTCCAACCTTCCAGAGGTTGAAACCCAATTACAGGAGACGAAACCGGACATATTATTTCTAAGTGAAACTGGAATAGGGCCAACCACTTCCCTAGATGAGTTCATAATTAACGGATACTCTAATTTAACAGCTAAATCTGATCCCCAAGATCGCCATGGGTATGGAATATGTGCCTACATTAAGGATGGCTTCCCGTGTGGCAGGGATATCTCTAGAGAAGATCCTAATTTACCCTATATGTGCTTCAGGGTTGCACTTGCTAACACCACTGCATTTATATTTGCCCTCTATAGGCCCCACAACAGCGGAGTTACTATCTTTAAGAGCATATCTGAGAAAATAGACCACATACTGTCTTCACATCCCTCGGCTAACATACACATCTGTGGTGACTTCAACGTCCATAACGTGGAATGGCTGACCCATTCAAATAAGACAGATGATGAGGGGAGGTTTTGTCATGATTTTGCCATTGCTTATGACCTCACTCAGATTATGCCCGATACACCCGGTCAATATGCAAGCCTCTTAGATCTTTTTCTCTCAACTTCCCCTGAGTTATGTTCATGTTCCGTTCATTCTCCGCTAGGATCCTCCGACCACTCCGTCGTATTAGTTAAGATAAAAACAAAATGTAAGAAGCCCCCAGACGTACCCCTCCACCGTACTGTATACCGATACTCTATGGCTGACTGGGATAGCTTCTGTACATTCATATCTGATTTACCTCTGCACTCCATGTTTAAAAAGGAAGTGTCCTCTATAGTATCAGATCTGACCGAATGCTTAATTGTAGGCATAGACCAATTCATACCATCTAAAAAATTCCAACAAAAACCTAACAGCCAGCCATGGTTCTCGCCAGAATGTGCTGCTGCTATCGCGCACAGAATCACTTTTTCCATAGCTACCAACGTAATAGATGCACTGAGACTAAAGCTGCTTTCAGGTCTGCCAGCAACCACTGTAAAAGAGTAATAAAAAATGCAAGAGAGCTATATGCCCAGTCTGTTAAATCCAAGGTAGCTGATCAACGGCTTGGATCCCACCAGTTTTGGCAAATAACAAATAGGATCCTGAACAGAAGTGTGCATTCTATCCCAACCAATATCAATGGACCAGAGGTCATCTCGTCAGCGTTAGACAAGGCCAAACTATTTGCAAAGAACTTTGCAGCTAATTCTACACTATGCGACGAAGGCCATCAACTCCCCATATTTCCTCCTATAACACAGAACAAGCTAGATAACATACAAATATCCGTGCATGAGGTCGCCAAGCTAATCAAGAACCTTGACTCCAGTAAAGCAACTGGCCCTGATGGCATCCCAATTATAGTGTTAAAAAAGCTTCAACCAAAACTTGCTCCCATACTTACGAAACTATTTAAGCGCTGCCTTAAGGAGAAGTGCTTTCCGACTCCCTGGAAAACCTCATCAATTTGCCCTGTATTTAAGAATTCAGGTGATAAGTCATCTCCCTCTCAGTACAGACCAATAAGTCTCCTGTGTGTTATGAGTAAGTTGCTGGAATCCATATTAAATAGAGAAATAGTCAACCACCTCAGCAGGAATAACCTTCTTAGTGACACGCAATATGGTTTCCGCTCTGCAAGATCTACCGCAGATGTGCTGACAGTTATATCCCACAGGATTAGTGAATCTCTTGACAAAGGCTTCCTTTCTAGGGCAATTGCTCTTGGCATATCAAAGGCCTTCGACAAGGTATGGCATAAGGGTCTATTTCACAAGATTTCCAGCTACGGTATAACTGGAAATGTTTTCTCAATCATTAAATCATTTCTCTCCGATAGGCTCATAAGAGTAGTGGCTGATGCACAAAAATCGGAGGCCTGCAATATAAATGCTGGAGTCCCTCAGGGGTCAATACTGGGCCCAACTCTCTTCCTGATCTACATCAATGACCTCCCTAAACACATACTTAAATCATTCATTGACATCTATGCTGATGACACGACCATCTACGGCAATACATCAAAGGCTGTAAATGACAAAGTTCTCTCTGATTCTCTCTCCTCTGATCTCGAGCGCGTGGTTCAGTGGGGGAAGATGTGGCTGGTTACCTTTAATGCATCCAAAACCAAACTCCTATCCTTACATCATCAACGCTCTGATCCCCAGCTGGCATCAATTGTGATGGATGGCTCTCGTCTGGGTGAGGCCCCGTGTTTTGACAAGCTTCTGGGTTTGACCTTTACTCCTGATCTGAAATGGAACACGTACATCAAGTCTGTTGCCAAGGTCGCTGGAAAGATGGTGGGATCCTTCTACCGCTCAAGAAGATATCTCACTACTGATGCAATTCTCTATCTATATAAAAGCCAAGTACGTCCAAGGATGGAATACTGTTGCCATATCTGGGAAGGAGCTGCTAAAAACAGCCTATCCTGCCTTGACAGAGTACAAAATCGACTTCGTGGCTTAGTGGGAAATGCCCTTTTCACTACCCTGCAACCTCTCTCCCACAGAAGAGACGTTGCGAGCCTGTCCTTGTTTTATCGTTATTTCCATGGCAGGTGCTCGTCTGAACTCCAATCTCTGGTCCCCCCCCCTCTCGCCAATCTTTCACGAAAAACACCCGTCTAGCTGAATCCACTGTGAAAAATTTCCCCCACTCTATATCTGTGCCTTAATCAAAACGCGGATTCCATGAACAAAACTTCTTTCTTAGAATTGCACGCCTGTGGAACTGTTCCGTCTGCCTGCTTCCCTCCGGACTACAACTTGGATGTCTTCAAGTCCAATGTTAACAAATTCCTAATGAACCGCCCCCTTAATTAAACACTTCATCAAATCTCCACACTAACGTAATGTACTTGCAATAACCCTTATCCCTGAGTGGCTTCCGGGCCTTGATAAGTGGTGATCACTGTGTAAAAAAAAAAAATCAATCCGCATTTAAAAAATTCAGAAACGTAACATTACAAGTGACCACAATCACAACGATGCCTACTATCGCTATGTGTTATCAATAAACGAGATGTCAGCTGTTTATGCTTATGAGACTAGGCAGCGCCAAAACTGGGGAGGAGGGGGCAGGTAAGTACTTTTTGACGGACCGTCTTTTTAAAAATCTACCAAAAATCAGGTAATTATCCAATCAATACAAAATTTTCAACGATTATTAAGAGAAGAATGAACTTTATAACAGTGTACTTATTTTTCATAAACGATATATATATATTTTTTTTTTTTTTGCTTACAACCCCCCCCTTGTTTTGAGGGGGTTCCAAATATGCTTAAAATAATCATCTGAAACTGAACACAACATATTGTATTGTTGTAAGGGACAGGATTATAGATAATAATAAAAAAAAAAACTTGTTTGCATACCTTATTTTGACGTCTGAATATCAGAACTTCGATTGTGTTTAATTATCCCGCTATTGAGTTTTGAAGTGTGAAATTCGGTGAATATGCTAAGTAAAATAATTAATTTAAGTTAAGCAAAATAAAAAAAACATTTTTTTTTAAATATTTATACGAAAAAATCCATTTTAAAATCTTTGATAAATAAATTTTTTTTAGCGAGCCGAATAATGCATGACCATTATTAAACAGGGCATGCTTTGAAGAATCGATACAAAAAAAATCGATAAATATTGTGCTCTTTGTGTTAAAAATGTCATTTTTTCGATCCCGTTTGAAAACGTTTGCCATCTTTCAGCCTAGTGTGAACCAAACGCACTGAAATATTTTTTTTATTCTGCTTTAAATTGTCACCCCGCATTTTGGGGATCCAGGCCCCCACACACATATACATAAAATCCCAAACTCATACAAATGGTCACTCATCTGGTACTGGCCAGCCTCAGCGTTAATAATACATTGAAATTTTCGTCACTGAAAAATAAGGTTTTTTTTTTGCCCTGTTTGGTCTTCCATAGTTTGCTTTTTATCAAGTACAAATGTAAACATTGTAATCAAATCGACGCGAAGTAACTGGTTGCCTATATGAATAAGTGGAATTATTTGAAATCCAGGTACTTATATTATATTTTTGCATATTCTCATAGAAAATCACCCTAAATCTTAGTTAGACAAGAAATAAACAAATTCTTTCAAAAACCTTTTTTTTTTCTTTTTTTTTTTTTTAACTATTTATATCCGTTTTTGTGCAAAACAAAAAATGCCAATTGTTAACTTAACATTTAAAATTTAATTAAAAATAGTAGAACAAGTTTTACATTATTCTGCTTTCTATATGATAAAATTCAGGGTTTTATCTTTCTGGCAAAAAAAAGTTACTCAGAAATAACGGATTTTAATAAATGTAATTTCGTTTTAAAAAACAACGCCAACTTTATTTTTCGGCCATTTTTGGTGGTGTCTATATGAGACAAACAATCTGTTACAGAGTGAAAAGAATTCGCCGTCTTACAACCGGTTTATTAGTTACACAACGTTACAGCAGGCAATATAGAGCAACCTGTAATTGTCATGGGTTTTGTTTCTTTGTTTTTTTTATAGAAAAAAAAATTTTACAGAGGGAATATTTTACGTTACACCGGTCCAGGGAAATAATAAAATCTCTGTAAACCATTTCTTCTTAAAAAAAAACAAAAAACAAAAACAAAAAAACCCCAGAGGTATTATAATTTGAAGATATAGCTTAGTTCAATTTAGTTTTTTTTTTTTTTTTAAAGATGTACCATTTAAAATCGCTGTAAATCATTTCTTGACTTGCATATTTTAAAACTAAACATTAATCAGAAGTGACTTTTCCAGGGCATTCATCAGCTGACGTGATATTGTAAACAAACACAGACGGAATTTGATGAACGTTATCATAATTCTTTTCTGCAAATTAGTCTTCCGAGCAAATTATTCCTTATATTATTAGATGATTGATTCTATAATACTACATACGCAATCTGCATAAATTAAAATATCATGTTTAAGTGTATTGTATAACAGGACAACACTGGGCTACCAACTAGTAGATATTTTTCTCGGGTTACGCCAATTAAAAAAATATATACAATTTTTAGAAGTTTATTGTGCATTTTTTTTTTTTAAGTTTTAGCTGGACATATAAACATACAAACACGCAGACAACTACTCTTTATATAATTGATGGTGCCCACAGGCGAGCGGAAATAAACAGTCAATTCAAAACGCGTAAAAAGTTTGACAATTTTTCATTCCATTTTTAAACAGTTAATCCAAAATGGAGAAAAGGGAGAATAGATGTGAGCGACATACTAAAATGTTTTAATAAACATTAGACTTAAAATTAAAATTAAAATCTAATGTTCCTGTTTACTTTGCCTATCCACGAGCGCAAAGTTAGCATCAGAACAGATACTACACTTTGATCTAACCTGAGGAAAACATGTCTATAATTCTTGTTATATATATTGTTTTAATCCATTACATAGATTCTTATAGTTTTTCAAATTTAATTTAAGAAATCTAGGTAATCTTACTTTATTAATGCCCAATGGTTATGAGTCTAATTCAATATATATATAAATATGTGTATGTATGTATGTATGCATAATTATTATTCAACTATAATTATCAAGCCCCTTAAAGAATGCATAAAGATAGGCACTTTCTGCCGAGTTATAACTAAGTCTATGACAAGAGAGTGTTCTTATTGTTTTGACTCTCGAGTATATATCCGACACAGTTAATCCATCGAGAACCACATCAATATAAAATATAAAAGCATATAAGATATCAACGGATACACACTCGAGAGTCAAAACAATGAAAACAATATGCTGTTGTCATAGCCCTAGTTATAAGGCAATCAATTAGCGTCTGTACAATGTTTACGACTTCCGTTTGTGCGAACACTCGATTACTCAATATACTCGCCCGATTTCGGCTAGACAAGGAAACCCATACCCATCTATCACATTCTCTCTCCAATAGTAAAAAGAGGGAAAAACTCAGAGTCACTTGGCAACAAGCAAAGTCAAATACGGCAACGAAGAGGGCAAAGGTTACTTTAAAAGAGGCGGAAATGAAACAGTTTTGGGCAGGAAAAGCAAAACCACGAGAAACCAAAAGCTAAAAAATTTCATTCTACAAATATCCTGTGCTTAGAACAGACGCACGGAACACCGCTTCTCATTAGCTAGGTTATAGTGTGAATCCACAGCATATCAACCTACATGCTGTCAACTCATGTGAAGATAATCGAAAAGAGGATTCCAGACTTTTTCTGTGTTGTGAAGGAGCCAAAATAGACATTATGAAATCCAGGATATGGCCAAAGATTACGAAATTGTCATAATACAACTTAATGCGTCGGCCTACATTATGAAGACAAGATAAAAATTAACCCAGAGTTTACACTAAGCGACTGAAGAATTTGCAAAATGTAATTTATGTTAACATATGATGATATTCGTATAATTCAACAGCAAGTTATCGTTATCTAAACATGTTTGGTTGAACACGACTGAGTTTTCACTTTTTTTTTCGATTCTACGAGTAATTCACTATTTGCCGGCCATTTTTATTTTTCGGCTGGCATGTAGTATATTATGACACCAAGTGATATTTTTTGTCATTTGCTGAAGCGCTTTCGATCCTTAGTAAAGTTAGTTCAGTGTAAATTTGTTTTATTCTACTCGCCCATTTATTTTTATTTTATTTTAATTAAGTTGTCTGAGGGGTAAGTACGTGGTGTGATAGAGTTGATATTATTAATAACTAGCGGGGGTACCCGGCGTTGCCCGAGTGTTTGTTTCCGGGACGGGGGGGGGGAGTTTTAAAAAATGTTATGGTAGGTAAGTAGAAAGGATCAAACCCGGAGTCATGAGTAAAAGTAGGAAAATAAAGTGTGAAAAAAAACAAAAAAAAAACAAAAACATCTGCAACATTAACAGTTCGGCCACCAAGAAAAGTCCATTCCAGTTGTTTAGGAAAAAAAACCAAAAAAAAACGACTATGGTAGGTCGGCGCGAACGTGAAAATATAATGTGAATTGTCCAGCACGCTAACCACTACGCCACAGAGCACTGCAGCTTAGTTTAGTGATTTTAAATAACTTCACATGAAAGAACTACGAAGCCAAACCGGTGTTCTCTTCTCAACTTTTCCTTGTGAACGATCCCCAAACGGTGTTAAGTGGTGGCAGGGGGAGGAGGAATTTTTTAGAGAGAAAATATTTTACCACTTCCATTGATCTTAACCGATTTTGGCCGTGACTTCTCAGCAGAAAAAGTATATAAATCTAAGATTATCGAGGAATTTGAGAAATAATAAGCCTATAACACACCTCAGATATTGTTCTGCCGTTTGTGCATATTATATTTGCATGAAATATCTTGATTTTTAATCCTATTAATGTCAAAATCAGCGGGAAAAAATGAGTTCATTTTATTTATATAGAGATATTTTATTCATTTATTTGTTAAAGACGGTTAATATATTAGTGCCGATATTGAATGTGATGCGGTTAATATCGGCCTGTAGATTTTATTAGTATTGCTTCTATCAATTTTAGTCTTTCTGTACAGTTGCTTTGGTATCTAATCTTAGTATTCCCGTTTCCAGTGCGGCCGTAGCCGAGATTGAACTCACTACACGAGTTTGTAGTGTAATTCAAATCTTGTCTCTTACTGAATATTTGATGCTTCACAGGGCTATCAAGGATATTTTTATTGTGACGCCATCACTAGATGGGGTGTCTACCACGGCTTAAGAGAGTCCCATCTACCCTCGAGAGAAGGATAGACTGCGCTAGTTTCTCAACCTGGTATTTTACCTCACAGTACATACAGCATATCGTCTTCCCAAATGGTTACCCATCTGGTACTGGCCAGGCTCAACGTTGCTTAACTTTGGTGATCTGGCGAAAACCGGTGTGTCAACGTGATTGTGCCAAACAATCTTAGTATTACGTGTAAATATATTTCGTATTTCTGTTGATTATAATTTTTTGTTGTGGAAGATAAGGTGGCGTTGGATGGCACTGTTGTCGGGGGAGAGAGAGAGAGTTGTCGTTTGGCCAATACATGTACGATATGAATTTTTAGATTGGTTTTGAAGACATTCTTCAAATAGACATGAGAATTCATATACTACATTTGTTTGGTTCATTGTGAGATATATACACACACACTAGCAGGGAGACCCGATGTTACCTGGGATTGAATGATGATCAACGAATGCTTCACACTCTTAAATTTTTTATTGTCATCGAAATCCGTGAAATCGCCCGGGAGAAAGCTTCACATGCCTCCACACAGTAACTTAGTCCAAAATTTATGTTATTCTATATTGCACTCTAGAGAACTTACTGTTTCTTTTATAAAATTATTTTATATAAACTTCTTTCCAGTTAACGAAAAAAAAACAAACATTAAGAAATTTATGTACGGGTTTGAACCTATAGACCACGTCATGCAAAAGAAAAAAAAACACGCTATCAACTTACGCACAGTAGAATTTTCACGGCCCGTTGTTCTATCATTGTTGCTAAGCGATGACATGGAAAAATGGCTTTATTGATGATAGATAAATTAAAATAACGGTTTCGGTAATTATTGGGGGCATTCGACAATTATTGGGGGCATGAGACAAAATTTAACTAAGATCACTTCCAGACTTATACACTAAAGTTCTGTAAATTTTAAAGAAAATCTGTTCAGCCATTTCGGAGTCTATAAGAGACGAACTCGCACACACAAAGGTGCTTTGATAAATATATATATCACTTCTTTTTGTCTACCTTTCTCAACAGCCTTCCGTTTTTGCATTGTGATAGCCTTCTAATACTTCCCTAAATAGATATCACACAATGTTTCAAGCAAACTATATCTTATTAATCTATCTATATCGATTAATTTTCATGATTTGGAATCTACACACCAGGATGAGGCAACACGAAATCATTTTACCAGTGGGATGTCCAGCACATTTTAATGCCAAAAGCTATTGTCATCTGCCCAGAATGAATGACTCAGCAGGTACCACAAGATGTACACGCAGGGTTTCGTTACAGTTCTTTATTTTTGCCGTCAGACAAATTATTAAGCTCGTCAGATTCAAAATGTAGTGACCATTCAAACCAGCATGTGTCAAAAGAAAAAAAGCCAGCAGCGAATCAGTCCATGATGATTAAGGTAGGTTAATGGCACGTGAACAGCTACGCAATGGTCATTTCTGGTCAAGAATCGATTGTGATTCTACTAAATTGCTTCAGCCATCGATTCACTCAAATAACAAAACAAAATTTATGCTAAATCACATGATGTTTTTAAGCATTTCTTACAATCAGGCTTATAAGCATTACTCATAAGTTTTCTCCATCTCTCCTGAGCATTGCTCAAGTTTAATAACACTAAGTTAGTAGTGACTCGTGAACATAATGAATATTAAAATAAGTGTTGTCGTCATCAACGACGACGACAACAATAATAACAATAATACCGTACTTTGGGGTAATTGCGCCAAGTCCAGGGTAATTACGCCAACTAGCTAAAACTGCTCTTTTGGCAACCACACATAAATAGCACTGTTTTTTAGTTGGCGCAATTACCCCAAAGTACGGTAACAATAATAATAATAATAATAATAATAACGATGATAATAATAATAATAATTTAGTCCGAGGAATACAAGATTCTATAAGATTTCCCATACAAACAGACAAAACACTGGAGCATAATAGGTCGGACATCATTGTAGTTGAAAAGAGAAAGAAAAATTGCCTTTTGATTGACCCGTCTTGCCCCTTTGACATTCACATCAGGAACAAGGAAGAGGATAAGTGCAGCAATTATTCCGACTTGAAATATGAGATTGCTAGGATTTGGAAATTGAAAGAAGTTGAGGTAATCCCTGTTGTAGTAGGGGGCATGGGGATCGGTGACGAAAGACTGACAAATGGATACAAAAGTTGGATTGTGGAATAACAGCAGAAATGTTACAAAAACCTCGTATAAATATATGTGTGTATATGTATGTATGTGTGTGGTGTATGTATGTATGTATGTATGTATGTATTAAGCTGGTCTGCAGTTTAATTTGTTGCTGGCTATCTTGCTCTTGCTTGTTGCTGGATCTCAACATGTTGAACTGAGAGAGAGACTTAGCTGTCGTACAAAGCTAAGACTCTGTAACATCATCTTTGTATAGATACTCCCTCAGGCATTTGGGCTCATGGATTTTAAATGTCTGAGGGATCGCTGACGAAAGACTGACACAAAAGTTGGATTGCGGAATAACAGCAGAAATGTTACAAAAACCTCGTATAAATATATGTGTGTGTATGTATGTATGTATGTATGTATGTATGTATGTGTGTGTGTATGCATGTGTGTGTGTATGCATGTATGTATGTGTGTATGCATGTATGTATGTGTGTATGCATGTATGTGTGTGTGTATGCATGTATGTGTGTATGTATGTATGTGTGTATGTATGTGTGTGTGTGTATGTATGTATGTATGTATGTATGTATGTGTGTATGTGTGTGTGTATGTATGTATGTGTGTGTGTATGTATGTATGTGTGTGTGTATGTATGTATGTGTGTGTGTATGTATGTATGTGTGTGTGTATGTATGTATGTGTGTGTGTATGTATGTATGTGTGTATGTATGTGTGTATGTATGTATGTGTGTGTATTGGTGATGAGACGATTCGAAAATTTTCATCGCTTCTCGATATAATTACCAATTCTGTTCTTAATTCCTAGAGTAGACATTTCTAAATATTTTTCTCTAATGTTTTTCGTGTAATTCATTGAAAATCAAAATCTCGTATGCATTTGGTCGTTGTTAATATCATTTGAAATTTTCATAAACTATTATATGGAATCGGCGATTGGTATGTATACTAAGAAAACAATTTAGGAATATAATAGTTAACGAAGCCTGTCCCATGTCAAGAATGAGTTTCCACATAATAATGTTACAATATAGAAAGCCATTCTTAACATAGTAACGGGTCTCTGTTAATTATTCTTTACCTTCCTTGTTTATGCTTTTTCTCGCAAAGATTTGGTCGGTTACTAGACTGATGTGCGTTACTATAAACAGAAAAACAAAACAAAATACTACTACTACTACTACTAATAATAATAATAATAGGACGATGTTGACTAACTCTACGTGAAAAGAAAAGAAGGCGGGAGAAAACTAGTTTGTATAAAAAACAGCCAGAATCATTCGGAAAGTGTGGGACACAAAATAGAGAAAATAGGGTAGCTGCAATACCTAAGATGATCGGGTGAGGTCCGCTATTGCAGCTCAACTCCCCAGATAAAACATCAATCTTGTGAACAGAAACAACAATAATAATCTCTTCCACTTATTATAAAGAATATGTCTACCGGCGTTAGCACACAGGTAAAGCACGAGTCATGCGCAAGTGGCAGTCGGACTGATGTATACCCACACTCTTTATATGTTGTATTTACTTTTCTGTTTAATAAATTTTGTTTCCACTAATTACTGAGTTGTGTATTTTCATGCGGACCCTTACAGGACCACGACAATAAGTGACGCTTGGACAGAAAAAAAATGAAGTGTTAACAAAACAGAAAAAGGAACCAAAAATGCAAAAACATGAATAGGAATGTTAAAAACTGTATAAGGAACTAAAAGTATACAGCATCGTAATTTTAGTATTAGACTGGAATCATGTGAAGGAGTGATGGAGAAACGTACAAAGTTATTAGAATCTTCCGTCATACATTCAGTAAAATTTCAACAAGATTAAAAGAATAGAGGCTAAAGTGTTTTTGATTGGTTGTATTTTTTTTTATGGCATATCAACAATTTTGGGGTTATTTAATGGCGAATCCAGTAATTTTGAAAAAAAGCTTTTATGTTTGAAGTTATTTATATCTTCAAAACTACAACTTGGATGTCTTCAAATCCAACATAAACAAATTAAAAAAAAAAATATTTTTTTTTTATTACATTTTCACCCCAAACAAGGCGCATTGCCACTTTAGTGTAGGGGGCTACTATCAGGGGCAGCAACTACTGGGGCACTATGTTGGGATTTGGGCAGCAAGATGTCGGTTCACGTTACACTTGAACTTCTGCATGTCAGTACAGTTAGGGAAGCAGGAACTTGGAATGGAATTCCAGAGTCTAGCGGTTCTGGGGAAGAAACTACCGGAGTAGAAAGATCTTTTACATCTAGGGATCTCTACTGTGTGGGGGTAGGGTTTAGCTGCCTGTCGGGTTTGTCGAGGGTGTCTACGTCGTGGGGGCACAAGTGTCTGCAGTTCGTCAGAGCATTCACCATTAAAATACTTGTATAACCGGCAGAGGGAAGCAACGTTTCGTTGATGGGACAGAGGCTGAAGCTTAGATACCAGTTCAGGGCCTATCAGATTGGCGACTCTTTTTTGAACCTTGTCTAGGAGCGAGAGACTAGTAGCAGATGCACCAACCCAAATGTGACAACAATACTTCATACATGGGCGAATGGTGGCCTTATAGAGGTACAGGATACTTTCAGGTGACAGTAGTTTTCTAGCACGGTAGAGAGAGCCTACCTTTTTCGAAGCGGCCCTGGCAATGTTTTCAATATAATTGTTCCAACTCATGTCTCCTGTGAACCGCCCCCTTAAGTAAGACACTATCAAATCTCCAATACTAATGATTACTACAATACTATCTCATTGATTACTGTACATGCAATAACCCTTATCCCTGAGTGGCCTCTGGGCCTTGATAAGTGGTGACCCCCATGTAAAAAAAAAAAAAAAAAAAAAAAAAAAAACTTATGTTGTTAGTCTACTGGAAAATATCAGAAAGTAAAATAGTCGATAAGTATTATAATAGTTGATTTAATGGTTTTGATTTTGCAGAACAAGGAAAATAAAAAAAAAAAAACAAGAACGTGAATGTTTGGTGCATTTTTAGTCAAGAAGCCAGTATTTTCAGACAGCCTTATCTGGTAACACCAGATGCCCTAACAGATATGTTGCTTAAAGTGAAGAGAAAGGAAAACAGAAGTTTTACCGTGTGTGCATTAGGCGGAGTCGGGTGAAAAAAGAGAGAGGGATCAAAGATGGCACCCATAGTTTTATGAACGGTGGTCTCATAGAGTCTCGTGAAATCATGCCACACAAATGCAAATGACGGGAAATACAGCAGCTCGAGTCTAGAAGTAGTGAATCCGTATCTTTGACGATTGTCGATGCTAATCACATTGTTGGATTTTGAGCCACATGTTTGCTGGCTCATTGCTACGATTTTTCTCGAGTTGAAACCAGAAGAACAAACTATTTCAGCTATGGCCACTGGACAGAACAATATGATAAACTGTCGACGCTGACAAACAGGGTAGCACGCTACGATAATTCTTTCAAAGGAGGAGAAAGAAAGGATTTCGAACAACGAGTGGACAAATGAATCAAGGAGGGCATAGTGTTGCTGTAGACGGATGACGTCAAATTGGGCATCTTGCCATTTGTGGCCACTCTGCAAAAACAAAAAACAAAAAACAAAAGGGAAAGCCAGACCAGTTCTGAGTTTCTGGGAGTTGAGTGCCATACTGGGGTGATGCTGTAGATGTATGCAGTAAGACCATTAGAGAATGGAGGAAAATCAAGATACATCTACCTTGGTCGATCTAAAATCTACCTACTTGCAACTCCACGTCGCCAAGAAACTCTGGAAGTACCAGTTGGTCAGATATAAAGGCAGAACCTACTGTTTTACGAAGGTGGGGTTCAGGCTGACCTTGGCACCCAAGATCATGTCGACCATTCTGAGGAAAGTTCTGGAAAGAATGGGGAAAGGAGATGGTGCCAGGATTCGTACACGATGACATCCTTGTAAATGAAACTCTGGTGGTGACTGCAAAGGAGGTGGCAGTTCACTTGAAGTTCGGGTTGGTTGCCAAGGCACTGGAAGAATTAGATGGGGGAGCGACCTTGGAACTAAAGCTGTAACGAAGTGCATCAAGTGGCCTGGAATTTTGAAGTGGGAATGAGATCCCACAAATCAAAGAAGAGCTCAATAAGCGGGAACTTTTGTCATATGTGGTAGGCTGATCAAGCATTACCCCATTGCTGGCTGGCTTAGACCAGCGTCCAGCTACATCAAGAGGCATGCCAAAGGAAGAGGATGGGATGATAAAGTGGGAGGAAAAACTGCTGCATTGATCGAAGAAGCCCTGAAAGAAGTGGAAAGGTAAGACTCAGTTTGGGGAATGCGGAATGTGCTGCGAGCAGCAGGATGGAGGTGTGTGGTGTGATGCAAGCAGCATTGCAACAGGTATCGCCTTGGAAGTGGTTGGAGTGGCTGCGGAGGGCACGGCCTGGCTAAGGAAGAAAGATGATGCTAGCCACATCAATGTAGTGGATGCAGTTACCAAAGGAGTGAATCTGAGGACTATGGGACATCTGTGTGAAAACAGACCGTCACTGTTTGCCTGGCGAAAATCAATGATTTCAAACAACAAAATAATGACAAAAGGAGCAGCAGAGATGCTAGTGAAGTGCAGACTCGGGATGCTGGCTGAACTGATGCAGGAATTTTCTCTGAAACTGCACGTAATCATGGTGGCCTCCAAGAAGAACAGGGTGGATGTTCTCACAAGAGCGAGAAAGAGCTGGATGGTGCCCCCCCCCCCAAAAAAAAAAAGAGGGTGTCTGGTCTGGATAATGTTGGCGTGTGAGAGTTTCACGATCTGCATCATATGGGAGTAGAGGACCGTCAGGTTAAAAAATTCGGCCAGAGTGTCCCCAAGATACAAGTAAAGAACTTGTGAGAAATGTCAGTCAATTGACTCTGCTCCAAACGTGCATGAAGCTGGAGAACTAGGTGTGAATGGGACCTGGGAAAGACTGGTAGCTGATGTCACCCATTACCGGGATGGGTTTTACACAACAATGATCGACTACGGCTCCAGCCGCTTTGCCCTACGGAGAAGGCTGCAAGGTGGAACGGCCAGTGAAATAGCGGCAGCCCTCGACATGGTGTTTCTGGATAGAGGTCCGGTGGAAGAGCTGCTAACTGATGATACCACTTTTATATTTAGCAGCAGTTGCAGATGTAACGAAGGAATAGACCCAGTGGTAATGGGATTGTGGAAAGAAATCACCGGACAGTAAAGGCAGTGGCAGAGAGAGGAAGCACCTCACCCGAGCAAGCTGTCTACAGGTACAATATGTCGCCTAGATTGGGACAAGTGCAAAAGACGGTTCCACATAAATTTGTTTGAGCCGAGACATGTTCATCTGAATTTAAAAGTAAAAACTGCAAGATCTTTCTTGTCAAACTACTGGGATAGTAATAACATAAATAACACACCTGACCTTTTCTCCCAAATTACTCAGTCAATTTTTGGTCTACAAACTTGAAATTGATTACATACATTACTTTTTTATTTTTTTTACAAAGGCATCACCACTTATCAAGGCCAAGAGACCACTCGAGGATAAGGGTTAAAGAGTGTACAGCAGACAATTGGACAATAAAGTAATCGTTAGTAATGGAAATTCGGTAAATTTGTTAACTTATATGGAACGGCTCATTAAAAACTTGTTTATGTTAGACTTGAAGATAACCATATTGTAGTCAGCTGGAAAGCAGGAAAACGGAAGACAGTTCCACAGGCGTGCAGTTCTAAGAAAGAAGCTTTCTCCATAGAATCTACGTTTAGGCACAGATAAAGAGTGGGGGAAATTATTGATAGTGCTTTCTGCTAGATGGGTGTTTCTCGTGAAAGTTTGGCGCGGGGGGGGACCATAGATTGGAGCTCAGTCGAGCACTTTTCATGAAAATAACCATAAAGCAGAGAAAAACTCGCAACATCTCTTCTGTGAGAAAGAGGTTGTAGGGAAGAGAAAAAACATCCCCTACGAGGCTACGAAGTCTATTTTGAACTCTATCAAGGCAGGAGAAGTCCTTTCTAGCAGCTCCTGCCCAGATGTGGCAACAGTACTCCATCCTTGAACGTAGCTGGCTCTTATATAGGTAGAGAATTGCATCAGCAATGAGATATCTACTGGATTGATATAAGGATCCTACCATTTTTCCAGCAGCCATGGCAATGTATGTGTTCCATTTCAGATCAGGAGTAAAGGTCAAGCCCAGAAGCTTGTCAAAACATGAAGCCTCCCCAATAAGAGAGCCATTCATGATATATATATATATGTATATATACATATATACATACACACTTGTTGCTATTAATCTGATCTTTGTTGTCATTTTGTTAAAATTATATATATATATATATATATATATATATATATATATATAAATAAATGTTTGGCGGTACAGAATTTATATATAGTTTTAAAAATAATAGGCGGAAGTTTCTCGAGAGCTCTTTCAGCTATCATCTCGTCAGGAGAAAATCGATAGCGAACAAAATAATATTGTGTCGAAAAATAAAGAGTTCGAATGGGGAACTTATTAAATGTGCCAAAAGTACGGGGATACTAAAATAAATTTATTAACGTTTAAAAACGATTAAAATATTGGCACAACGCCGATAGATATAAAATAGATTGGTTCGAGGTGTTATATAAAGCGGACTCCAAAAACCATTTAAAGATTTTGGAGTCTGTCTCTATTGCGGTGCGTCAACCTTCTTTGTGCCGGCAAAAAGAAACATCAAACGCATTGTTTCTCTTTGGGGAACTTTGAATCTTTTCTCCCGCTTTTTTCCCCCCCTCCCTCGTTGTGCCAATATTTTAATCGTTTTTAAACGTAAATAACTTTATTTAGTGTCCCCGTACTTTTGGTACATTTAATAAGTTCCACATTAGAACTCTTTATTTTTCGACACAATATTATTTTGTTTGCTATCGATTTTCTCCTGACGAGATGATAGCCGAAAGAGCTCTCGAGAAACTTCCGCCTATTATTTTTTAAACTATATATTAATACTATATATTAACTATATATATATATATATTAAACTATATATTAAAACTATATATATAAAAAACAAATTTTATTTGTTTTTTTTTTTTTTTGCTGGTAAGAATATGTGCTAAAGGGTAAAAATTGAAAAATTGTAAGTGCTCTTCTACACATACGCAAATACACACAAGTCAGAAAAGCATTTCATCCAAGGCATGAAAATTGTTAAACAAAATGTTTTTACTATAGGCTTTAAAAATGAAGGTACAAGATTCAATTTGAAATTTATTTATCTTCAAAGTGTACTTTATAAATTTTACAAAGTAAGGTATAAAAATTTAATTTAAATTGAATAAAAACATTACCTTGGATTTATTTTATGTAATGTACATTCTGTTGCACTTTTAAAAAAAAAAATCATTGAAAATTTTATATCTATATCATTAATTGCTAGATGAAAGATAATGTTTTTAAAAAGTGCAACAGAATGTACATTACATAAAATAAATCCAAGGTAATTTTTTGATTCAATTTAAATTAAATTTTTATACCTTACTTTGTAAAATTTATAAAAGTGCACTTTGAAGATAAATAAATTTCAAATTGAATCTTGTACCTTGATTTTTAAAGCCTAAAGTAAAAACATTTTGTTTAACAATTTTCATGCCTTGGATGAAATGCTTTTCTAACGTGTATCTTATCTTTTTAAGATTATATTTTAAAACTCCTCTCTATTTCAGTTTGTA
Source organism: Euprymna scolopes (assembly GCF_053919585.1). Lineage (NCBI taxonomy): Eukaryota > Metazoa > Mollusca > Cephalopoda > Sepiida > Sepiolidae > Euprymna > Euprymna scolopes. The sequence continues at coordinate 149,850,383 of NC_136500.1, read as the reverse complement.
TTTCTCCTCACACCACAACTCATTTTTGCAACCTCCTCTTTGTATTATTACAGGTCTGAATATTCTCTCTGTTTCAGTTTGTATTTCTCCTCACACCACAACTCATTTTTGCAACCACCTCTTTGTATTATTACAGGTCTGAATATTCTGTTTCAGTTTGTATTTCTCCTCACACAACTCATTTTTTGCAACAGAGCTGAATAATGAGAAAATCTGTATTTTTTTAACAAAAACTTTAAAAGAACCTTTTTTAGATTAAATTTTTAAAAACTTCTTTCAGAATAGAAAATCTTAAAAATTTAATAAGGAACATATTTCATATAGGTTTCATTAACAAATATTCAGTACATAACGAGAAAAATAGAATGAAAATTTCAAAACGAGTGTATAACTGGTTACGGTCAATAGTAGTCCTCGCCAGCGAAAGTCTTTGTTATTGTTATTCTATTATTATTATTATTTAAAACATTTTGTGTTCTGCTCTTTCGTGCGAGGACTAATTTATATGTTAAAGTTTGTAAATTTTTTAAGCTTTGGCATTCATCTATTGTTAGCTCAGATGATAACAAATAACACTGAAGCACTAAATGTTTTGATTTCGATTCTAGCTAAGAGAACCCCAGTTATAATTTTTTAAACTTATATCACTACCATAAATGGGGTACAATGTAATAATCAATAGAGAATAGAGTTAAAATTTAAAAATAATTAAAAAAACAACAGTTGACCTTAATAGACATATCGACTAACATCCAAGCATGCATACATATACATGCATGATATGAAAAGAAATTGGAATCTTAGGGGAGATATCAATCATACCAGTTATCATAGGTGCCACAGGGCTTATGAAGAAGAACCTGAAGTCCTACTTAACTAATATTCCTGGTGAACCAAATGCAAAAGAAATCCAGGCAATTGTACTTAAGGGAACAGCGAGGATACTAAAAAGAGCTCTCGGTTGGTTTCAATAAAAAGCAAAGCAATGTTGGCAGCTGATTTGACTGTTCCATACCCAGCATTACAATCTTAAAAGGAATAAAATTAAAATATATATATATATATCAGCATTAAGTCGCTTAATTTTAGTCTTTTTTATCCATCTGTCCTAATGACAAAGGCTAAAGTGCTAAATAACAACTATAGCTGGAGCGTTGAATGTTTTGGTTTCGATTCCAGTTGATGGCATTGAAATCATTCTGTTTTAACTTTTGAAATCATTACTGTGCATATTGGGTACAATATAATAATCAATAGAAAATTTGCTCCATAATAAGAAATCTGCATGAACTGAAATATATTTAAGCGTATTTTACGACTGGACAATGCTGGTCAGACTGCTAGTATATATATATTTCATAGAGATACCACATTAAAAGGAACAGACACTCATGTAGTTATTCATTTTCAAAATTTTATTGGTAACATTTTGCACACAATTGTTTCAGTCCCTTCTAACATGATATCTTTAATAACTATTTATAGCTCTAGTATCGCACTATTGAGCTTTCTAAATGAGAACTTTGCATTATTTATTTAGATGATATTACTATCTCAAGCAGTCAAATCTATATACAGTAGAACCCAAGGATACGGCATTAAAAATTAGTAACAAAATACAGTACAGTATATGATACACATGTATATAATCAAATAACATAAATAACACTGAAAGGCAGGGCAAATACCGTAACCAGGGACCGGAAAAACATTGTATTCCACATCGTAGCCTAAAAAAAAAAAACGTATCTTAGTACTACCGTATCTCGGGGTTCTACTCTATAGAAACTAATAGTGTGCGAGTGTGTGTAAAACATACACCACTAGATCGATCATGACCAAACCTGCAAACTATTTCCAAGGTAAAGGCCAAGATCATAACCTATGTATATATACTCTCCTACAACTCACACCACTGGACCGATCATGACCAAACCTGGTATGATGATCTGACCTAGGAATGGTGCACACCATTTTTCAAATTCAAGGTCAAAAGTTAAGATCATATTTGGTGTTTCATAAACTCCTCCACCTAGGGAGGGTGAATACCAAGCTGGGGTGTATTTTCTATATCTTCACTAAAAATGCATTTGTGATACTAAACAAATGTTAAATATTGTAATTCTTTGTAATTGTTTCAATTTTTATGTGTAACGATATAAGTGTTAACTTTGGTATAACCTATTTGCTTTAAAGTTGAATTTCATTCACTTCAGGAGGTAGTTTAAAAATTTTTTTAAACGTCTAAAGCAGTAATTGCTCTGACAACATGTACTTACTACAAGGGTGCCCGCTAAGCGGTTTCCGAGCGTACAGTAAAGTACCACGTGAAGTTCGGATATCTTTGCTAGTATCGGATAAAATATGCCAAAATTGACTTCAGAAAACCGAAGGCTTAACTGGTTTACCCTACAGAAAACGAAACAGCTGATAGTTTTGCACAAAACGGACTGTGCTAAAATAAAGTTATTATTTAGAAAACCATTCTTAACATGAGGGGAGGGGGACAGGCATTATGTAACTTATTCTATACGTTCACCTAACAATTTAATAAACAAAAGATACCGTAAAATTGAATTTAACTTGAAAATCTTGTCTGCATAAAAACCGAATACGTAATACTAGTGAGACCAATATATTATTGTCTGTCATCTGTGTAGTGCCAACATGACTGTACATGTAGTTGTGTGCCAATTCAGAGCATCTATCTACAACGCTAACAATTTTTCTTATTTATCTTTGTTCATGGAATTAACGTATAGTTTTAGGCAAAGTTTCTTTCCCACAACTTCCCGTCTGTGAAACCCAATACCGTAGGGCTACTTCCCAGCTGATAACATGGCAGTTTTCAAGTCTAATGTGAGCAACTTCCTGTTGAACTGTCCTCATAGAAACTGCCCAAATTCCCCCACTACTGATCATCACGGAGTTCTCAGTTTACTTGCGAGCCTGTCGTTGTTTTATCGTTACTTCCATAGCAGTTGCTCGTCTGAGCTCCAATCCCTGGTCCCCCCTCGCCGATCTTTCACAAAAAACACCCGTCTAACTGAAACCACTGTCAAAAATTTTCCCCACTCTGTGCCAAAACCAAAACGTAGATTCCATGAACAAAGCTTCTTTCCCAGAACTGCCCGTCTGTGAAACCCGATATCGTAGGGCCACTTCCCAGCTGATAACATGGCAGTTTTCAAGTCTAACGTGAGCAACTTCCTGTTCCTCATAGAAACTGCCCAAATTCCACTAGTAGTTAAAAAAAATTTGAAACATCTAAAGCAATAGTGGCTCTGACAACATCCACTTACTGCAAGGTTATACCCGTGTATACAGCAAAGTCCCGCACAAGGCGGAGGTATCTTTGCTAGTGTGTGTGTGTTTTATAAGTATCAAAGTGAGGGTATCTTTCCAAATTGCATATATAGTTACATAAAAGAAAAATTAAAATTGTAAGTTAAAATTTACAATTAAATTTATTCTTCGACTGAATATTCCAAAAATAAATTCTCAAAGTCATTATTCCACAAACAATAAATTTAATTGTAAATTTTTACTTACTGTTTTAATTTCTTTTCTCTTCTAATAAGCTCTATTCTCTATTGTGTTTGTATTGAGCTTTTTTATTTGGTTGGGATTAATATATTATATAAATACTGGTATTTATATTAGAGTGAAGTTTACTCTTGCTTGTATCAGGTAAACATTTCATTCCCTTCGCCTTCATATATATATATATATATATATATATATATATATATATATATAAAGCTGAGTGTGTGTGTGTGTGTGTGTGTGTGTGTGTGTGTGGTCACGAATAGGCTCCTATATGGTTGACTATTTTAAAAAACTGATTACATATAATTATAGAAGATGTATCGAGACACAGAAATGGTGATGTTTGATCTGGCAGAACGGTGGTTCATTAAAATTGTGGGGTCTGCATTCGCGCCTGGTCCACAAAGTATGGAAATAAATTTAAAAATTAAAAAAAAAACGTTTACAAGTGTTTTTGATATAGATGTACATAAGAATACTTTGATAGGTATGTTTTAACTTAAATAGGGATGGTATAATAAAATTGTGTGGTCTGCGTTCGCACCTGGCCTCAATAGAATGGAAATAGGCACAAACTTTAATAAAGACTTTTCATATCTATCTGCGTAAGTATACTTTGATAATTATGTTTCAGTTTGAAGAAATATGGTATAATAAAATTATGGGGGTGTTCGTTTGCACCTGACCTCCATATAATCGAAATATGTCAAAGTTTAACAAGGTTTTTTAATAGAAGTGTTTCAGTGCGAACAGGTATGGTATAATAAATTATGGAGTTTATCTATTTTATTTTTACTTTCATCATATTTTGCTTTGGTTTTTATACCCCCCAAATTCGAACCTATCTCTTTACAACCCTTCCTTTTCATAACCTATCATACTTTCATAAATCAGAGTCCATTTTCTGTAGGCTGTTTTTGAACTCAGTCAGCTACGGGTACTTTTGCTAGTATATATATATATATATATATATATATATATATATATATATATATATATACATACATACATATATATATATATATATATATATATGGAGAGAGAGGGAGATAATTCATTATGTTGGAAAAAACCAATTACTTTCGTAAAGATGCTATTTTAATGATCTTATTAGTATGAAGAGTTTGTTATGGTCTTATTTCCATTAATTAATTTCTAAGTGGAATATTTATGCACAATGGTTTGATGTCTAAACTGTTTACAGTTTTTTTTTTTTTTATCATTTTTCTCCTCAGATCAGAAGTTTTAGATACATCACAGCAGTTTTTGAATAATAGCCTTGACAGAGTACAAAATAGACTTCATGTCTTAGTGGAGGATGCCCTTTTCTCTTCCCTGCAACCTCTCTCCCACAGAAGAGACGTTGCGAGCCTGTCGTTGTTTTATCGTTATTTCCATAGCAAGTACTCGTCCGAGCTCCAATCTCTGGTTCCCCCTCGCCAATCTTTCACGATAAACACCCGTCTAGCTGAAACTACTGTCAGTAATTTTCCCTACTCTTTATCTGTGCCTAAATCAAAACGTAGATTCCATAAGCAAAGCTTCTTTCTTAGAACTGCACGCCTGTGGAACTCTCTTCCGTTTGCCTGTTTCCCACCTGACTACAACTTGGACGTCTTCAAGTCCAACATAAACAAACTCCTGACAAACCGCCCCCTTAAGTAAGACACTATCAAAACCCCCAATACTAATGATTACTACAATACTATCTCATTGATTACTGTACACGCAATAACCCTTATCCCTGAGTGGCCTTCGGGCCTTAATAAGTGGTGACCCCCCCCATGTAAAAAAAAACAAAACAAAAAAACAAAACATTTCTGTCCATCTTTTGTCCCACCTGAAAAATTTGAACCGTATAAATCACATGAAAATTATATCACAGGATATTACTGGACAAATCTATGTATATAAAGTAGTAGCGTTTGTGTGTGTGTCTACAATTCTCTTACAGCTCTAACCGATCATGACCAAACCCAGCATCATGATGATCCTCGCCTAGGAATGGTGCACACCATTTTCCAAGGTCATGGTCAAGGTCTTCGCCTATGTATATATATATACACTACTGGACCGATCATGACCAAACCTAATATGATGATGGTCTCTAACCTAGGAATGGTGTACATTATTTTTCAAGGTTCAAGTTTAACGGCATATTTGGCACAGCTCTTACAACATCCACTCACTGCAAGGGTGCCTGTGAAGCAGGTATTTGAGCGTACAGCAAACTCACGCACAAAGTGCAGATATCTTTGCTAGTGTTTAATATAATTACATCTTTCTTAAACCAGAGAAAAATCCAGGTTGTACGTCAAAACATGTTATTAATGTGGTGGCACCCACTCATTTACATATGTGGATAATATTACACATAAATAGCAAGACTCGGTTAGTCTGAGTGTGTGTCAACCAGAAGCCAACGAAGGCCGAGCCGAGAGCAGATATGTTCTCCAGCCAAGACTCTTTTACCTGACAACCATAATGTAAATATACTGTAAATATACTTTTCCTAATACACTTCTTATGGATCTACCTTTGTTTGTTGAGTCTTCATTTGTATTGCCTTATACGTTATTTGGTTCAACCTGCAAACATAACAGTTATTATTTCTGATATTCATAAACAACCTCCCTGATAAAATTATGTACGAGATGGGTAGATTTGCTGATGATACAACCCTCTACGATTGATATCAAAGAAAAACATATGTACCCATCTCGGCTTAACATTTACAGGCAACATAAACTAAAACAAATTTATTAAAGACATTGCTAAGGTTGCTGCATAGAAGGTGTGTTTCCTTTACTGTGAAAATTACTAGCACCTGAAAGTACCCTTTATCTTCGCAAAGTCACGATTTCCCCATGCATGGAGTATTGATGCCATACCTGGGTTGGTGCAGCTACCACTAGTCTTTCTCTCTCAGAAATGAATCTCCAAACTAATAGGTCCTGCACTATCAACCAAGCTCCAACTCCTGTCCCATCGCTGCAGTGTTGTATCCTTGTGTCTGTTTTACAAGTACTTTAATGGAATGTGTCCGATGAACTCATTGCACTTGTACTACCTCGACGGACATACTCCCAACAGCAAAATCTCATTCCTTTGCTGTAGAAGTCCCCAGATGATGGAAAGTTTTCTGCTCTAATATGGAATTCCCTCTATTCCCTGCTTCCATGAGTGTATTGACATGCAAAATTTTAAATGTAATGTAAAAAAACATATTGCTCATCTCTTTACATAGTCCCCTGTTTAAATGGTCCCAAATAGTAGCCCTTTGCTAATATTGGGACTATCTTAATATTCCAAGTGGCAACATGCCTTATTTTGTTGCTAATCACTAGAGTTAAAAAGAAAATTTGTAAGGATGATTGTTTCTATATGTACCTGACGAGTAGCCAGGACAGAAACTTAGCTCTACCAATTTTGGGAGGAGCCGCTACCATTTCTGTTGCTCTTGGATACATTTAAATATGTTGATTTTATAAAAAGATACAAAACACAATCATAAGTAGATTCATATGTATTTTATTAAATACAAATGTCTCAACTGAGAAAAACATCCAACTAATTCGAAACCATTATTGGGAGCAGAATTATCGACCTTGGAGATAATTGTTCAAGTACTTGTGTGATTTCATACTCCTGTGGTTAAATTCAGAAACAAACCTGGTGTGGCCTTCAAACTGGTCAAACATTACCTAAACGACCTTTAATTGTGAACATGATTTTGAAGCCTTTAAAGGTTTTATCTTTTAGATTTTATTCTCATAGAGTCAACGGATTCTCAGACTACTGTCAAAAAACTAAACTTTTTTAAGGGACTTGTCGTTACCTTTGAGACCATGTAGATAACTTTACATTTCCATTCATTCACATATTTTTATTCCGTCCCTTCTGCATTTATTTTATAACTAGCAGGGGGTACCTGGCGTTGCCCAGGTGTTTGGAAATGTTGGCCGGGTGTTTGGAGGCGTAAAAAAAAAAAAGTTTTAGTTGGAAGGTAGGATTGAACCCCGAAGCCTTGACGCGAAGGTGGAAATGAAAGGGGAAAAAAGCCAGACACCTAACCATGTCGGCCACAAGGAAAGAGGAATTGATAAGTGTGTTCAGTTAAGGTTTATAAAGCGAAATATACAGGTGCAAGGAAGTGGCGTGATGTTTGATCTAAATTTGCACTGCCAGACAGTTACTGTTTCTCCCGCTTTTGTTAACGAGCATCTCTCCCCCCTCTCTGGCTTTCTTACTCTTTCTGTTTTCTCTCTCTGTGTCTCTATAAGAGAATAGAGCAGGAGAGAGAGAGAGAGAGAGAGAGAGAGAGAGAGAGAGAGAGAGGTGAGTAAATGTGGAGGTAGACACGTTTACCAGAACCAAAGGTCAGCTGACCAAATTACGTATGTGTGACGTGGTTGGCTAGATCTGTGAGATTTGATTTGAGCTTTGAAGAAGACGGACGTTCTTCCATGGTCTCCCCCTGGGGAGGGGGGAGACGAACGCTGACGTGTGTGAAGAAGAACTAACACAAGCCGATTTCACTTCCACTTCTACAGAACCTCTGGGGAAAGTGAAATAAAAAACTATAAAACCATTTCATCGTCTTGGAGTGATAAATCTTCGTCAAACAGGTATCAAGTCTCCCTCCAGGATGAGAAATTGCCAGATGGTTCAACAGCGAGAACAGAGGTAGGTTCAGAAATTACATGTCACACACACGATTCCCTTTATGATAATCAAACACACAACCATTTATATTAGAGACAATCACACGGAATCTTTCTTATGTTATATAGAAAACGTAAAATGTGCCCCTAAATGAAGAACTCTATATAACATATTCAAATGTAACGAAAGCTCAATTTGGTACACCTCAAGGATAACCTCAATGAAGAACGAATATATAACACTTTTCGAAGACGCGGCGAGCTGGTAAAAGTTGGGCAAATTAAATAGACAGGCGACTCCCATTGTTAAGTCGTAGATATTATCATTTAGACGTGATATAAAAAGTTTTAAGAATGAGCAACCCCCCTCCCTCTCCGAGAAGGCCTCGGAAAAAGCCTTTTGCAGACATACACAAAAAGCGAACATACATACATACATTTTGCCTTTTTATATATATATATATATATATATATATATATATATATATATATATATAAAGAGAGAGAGAGAGATGTCATTAAATGTTGCTTTTAATTATCACAACTTATATATAAAAGGCAGTTTGTGTGTGCATGAGATCATTCCCTATGGACTCAACAGCTGGGCCGATTTTTAAAAATTTCACACAAATATACTTTACATGTCTGGAGTGTTTTTATATAGGTAATGCATCGAAATGCCTCTGATGAATATCGATAATCAAAAAAATCTGGTTAACGAAGGAACCGTCAGATTTAGAACCAAGTTAATATCCTTATACAGCCTAATATCAAAAATACATTTGAGAAGCATTATCACCGCAAAACAGAAGAGGCCAGCATATAAAAATCAATAGTAGGTTCTTTGGTAAGACAGGGGCGTGTTTGAAATGACTTTCTGTTTAGAGCACACGTGAACCATGATACTTGACATTGGAATTTTAAACTTTAATTCAAGCCAATATATAAAATTTTATAAAATTATCAGCAGGTTCTCTACAGTGCAATGCACACTACAATGTATTTTGGACTAAGTCACTGCAAAGAGGCATGTGAAGCTTCCTCTGGGTGTACCACACTGTCCCTGACTAGAGCAAACATCATATCGACTTGATTGAAAAATGTAAAATGAAAGTATTGGAAGTGGAGAACATTAATTGATCCTCATTCAATCCTGGGCTATGCTGGGTCTCTCTGCTAGTTTATACTGGTTTTCACAATGTTTCTTGCTGACGTAATTTAATTCTAATCTGAGGACATCCTTTGGAGCTTTGCAATCATGTCGAATTTGGGAATCTATGCCTAATTCAACGATGGGAATAGTAGCCCAAAGAGTTGAAATCTTCATATAATAGAATTGCAAAACAAATTTCTTGTTAAGGGATCGTTTTCCGAAATCACTATTATGTGTTTACTTAATTTTGATTGTCCTTTAATGTTTAATCAATGGAGTGAACGTTGAATTTTATAAGTGAACCAAATTTTATCTTTTTCCAACATGCAAGTCATATTCATTTAAATGATTGCACAAATAATATATTCCCAACACTACGCTCCAGATGCAATTCTCTACCTGGAGTACAGTAAGGATGGAGTACAGTTGCCACATTAATTTAAATGACTGGTTTCTAATAAGATCAGAGGTTTATTGTCGCCTGATGATGTCTTAAGATAAATCACATCCTTAGATCATTCGTAGACATTTATGCTAATGACCAAGTTCTCTCTGATTCTCTCCTCTAGTCTTGAGCACATGGTATAATGGGGAAATAGGTGGCTGGTTACTTTTAATGCATCTGAAACCAAGCTTCTATTTTTACATCATCAACGCTCTGATCCCCATCTGGCATCAGTTGAAATGAATGGCTCTCGTCTTGGGGAGGCTCCAGATTTTGACAAGCTTCTGGGCTGGACCTTTACTCCTGATTTGAAATGGAACACGTACATCAAATCCGTTGCCATGGTTGCTGAAAAAATGGTGGGACCTTTCTACTGCTCTAGCAGATATCTCACTGCTGATGCAATTCTCTACTTATAGAAAAGCCAAGTACGTCCAAGGATAGAGTACCGTTGCCACATCTGGGCAAGAGCTACTAGAAGCACCTTATACTGCAGCCTAGTAGAGGGTGCCCCCTTTTCTTTCCCACAGAAGAGACGTTGCGAGTTCTATCATTATTTTCATGGCAAGTGTTCCTCTGAAATCCAATCTATGGCCTCCCTTTGCCTGACTTTCACGAAAAATACTCGTTTAGCTGAAACCACTACCAATAATTTCCCCCCCCCCCACTCTTTATCTGTGCCTAAACCTAAACGTAGATTCCATAAGCAAAGCTTCTTTCTTAGAACTGCACGCCTGTGGAATTGTCTTCCGTTCCCATGCTTTCCAGCTGACTACAATTTGGTCGTCTTCAAGTCCAATGTAAACAAGTTCTTGATGAGCCGTTCCACTTAAGTAATCCAATTTACCAAATCTATACTGCTAACGATTACTACGATATTGTTCCATTGCCTACTGTACACTCATTAACTCTTATCCTCGAGTGGTATCCGGGCCTTGATAAGTGGTGACTCCTTTGTAAAAGAAAAAAAAATACATATGGTATCTAAATCTAACAGAAAGAAAGAAAATCTATGATAATAAACAGAGCCCCATACAGAGAAAATTATGACAAAGGACTGAGTAGAATTTTCCACATTTACATGGAATCTAATATAGAAAAGGTCACACATTAAAAGTAAGGTTAAAAAACATCGAAAGGAGGATAACATGTGGAGATACTGAAATCACATGTGGAGGAAAAAGGGAAAGGAATAATATCTTCCCAACACATGTGCAGTTAACATGCTTTTGTCTTTGTTAACCATGACACGGTAAAAAAAAATAAAAATAAAAATAAAAAAATAAGTAAATAAAAATAAAAAAATAAAAATATATATCTACTTATATATAAAAGAAACTTTGTGCGCGTGTGTGCGAATTCGTTCCCTATGGACTCGTATACGGCTGGGTCGATTTTTATTAAATTTCACACGGAAGTACTTTATGTGCCTGAGACGGTTCTTAGATAAATTTTGTATCAAATGTCGTCGATAAATATTGATATCAAAATAATCCGCTGAAAGAAGGAACAGGCGATTTCGACTAAAGTTAACACCTTACACAGCCTAACATAACAAGTGTATCTGAAGTTTTATAACCACAGAAGCCGAAAGGCGCAACATATAAAATCAGCAGCAGGTGCATGTTCCAAATGTTTCTGTTTAAAGCACAACTACACCATGACACTTGACATTTTTCATTTTAAACTTAAAGCATTGGAAAAAAATTGTATTTAATCTAAAATGATGCAGATAAAATTCGTTTAATACTTTATGTATGCTGTAGATATAAAAAAAAAATTAATACCATTTGTGTCAACAAGAATGGCCCTATTTGTGGGCTGCGAAACTTGAAAAAAAATGTTTGTTTGTTTTTTTTTCTACGTGTTGGTGAAGTCAAAGTTGTGTTTATTATAATAAATGAACATACAAAATAGACTACGTGGCTTAGTGGGCGATGCGCTTTTCTCTTCCCTGCAACCTCTCTCCCACAGAAGAGACGTTGCAAGACTATCTTTGTTTTATCGTTATTTCCATGGCAGGTGCTCGTCTGAACTCCAATCTCTGGTCCCCCCCCTCGCCAATCTTTTACAAAAAACACCCGTCTAGCTGAATCCACTGTCAAAAACTTTCCCCACTCTTTATCTATGCCTAAATCAAAACGTAGATTCCATGAACAAAGCTTCTTTCTTAGAACTGCACGCCCGTGGAACTCTGTTCCGTCTGCTTACTTCCCTCCTGACTACAACTTGAATGTCTTCAAGTCCAACGTAAACAAATTCCTGACGAACCGCCCCCTTAAGTAGACACTCTAAAATATTCACATTAACGTACTGTACTTACAATAACCCTTGTCTATGAGTGGCTTCCGGGCCTTGATAAGTGATGACCACCTTGTAAAAAAAAAAAAAAAAAAAAAAAAAAATACATCTATGCGCCAACACTGATGTCCGAAATTGTATGCAAGGTGTTTCCAACAAAAGACCCATTTTCAAATGAGTAAATATTTGTGTGTCCATTTCCTTTTAAGAAATATATAATTACAAAAGATATAAACTTTATCTAAAAATTGGAATCTATTAAAGTAACAAAATGCTTAATATACTAGATAGCACAATTAAAGAAACAAGAAAAATTGATTAAAATAAAAATTGAATAAATTACAATTTATTATTAATCCATCAAAAAGTCAAAAAACGAATTATAACAAAGCAAAATCCTTAACTCATGAACATTCAAAGATAAGCTCTTATCGTCAGAGGATAAACATTAGTAAAAATGCATCAATGTTTAGCATAAATATGAAAAACTATTGAAAAACTATTTTATGAAATGAAAGACATTTTCAGTAATAATCCAAAGCAATAAGCAGTGATCTATAATGATAATAAAACTGTGCATCTGAAAAGCCTCGCTAAATTCGTTTATTTGAAATTTCTGTTCATTTTCAGATCATTCAAATGAAATGGCAAGCCAAGAAGAATCAACATTTCTCCTTTTTTCTAATTTTTCTAACGATCTATTAAAAATCGTGTTGATTAGTTAAAAGTTGTAAACACAAAGAAATATAAATGATTAATTAGTTATTTTTTACATCTAAACTTTTTTAGTAAATGTAAGGAACTTAGTTGACAACTTTCGTTCTCGGATTTCTTTAACTGTCTCTTTTTTTTTTTTCATTTTTCTTAAACTTTTTCTTCTAGGGGATGGGACATCCAACCAGATGTCTGACATTTACCCCTATTTTAGTAAGTCCAACCAAGAGATCTTTTCAGGATTCTAGCCGTCCCTTTCAGTGCAATCGTTTGTATTTCACTTGCACTTGGTTCACCGGGTATGCTTGCTATGTACTTTTTAAAGTTCTTTTTCATAAGCCCAGTTGCTCCTATGATGACTGGTATAATTGAAACGTCTTTTAATTTCCAATTTCGTTTCATATCATACATAAGTCCTTGATACTTTGTTATCTTTTCCCTCTCAACTCTGTTAAGCCCTGTATCATTGGGTACACTGACCTCTATTACGGTCGCTTTTTTGTTTGCTCTGTCCCAAATCACTATATCTGGTTTAACAGCTGCGTTTTCAAGATATGTAGCAGTAGGGATTATGTAGTCATAGTAAATAGTGTAGTTGTCATTCCCACTGGTCGTTCGGGTATATGTTCCCAGGAGTTTTTACTACACTGAATGTTGAGTTTCTTACATATCTTCCAGTGAAGGTATTTGCAAACTCCGTTATGGCGATCTGTATAATAACCGTCTCCAAGTAGGACTTTGCAACCAGAAATCAGGTGGCCCACACTCTCAACCTCAGTGCTACAGAACCTGCATTTATTATTGTTGCTTAGACCACACATCTTTTTGAAGGCGTTTGACATGAGGCCCTGGGTTAGGGTTTTAGGTTATGTCGTCTCAAATCAAAAGTAAAAAAACAATCATGTCTCAAATCAAAAGTAAAAAAACAATCATGTCTCAAATCAAAAGTAAAAAAACAATCATGTCTCAAATCAAAAGTAAAAAAACAATCATGTCTCAAATCAAAAGTAAAAAAACAATCATGTCTCAAATCAAAAGTAAAAAAAAAATCATGTCTCAAATCAAAAGTAAAAAAAAAATCATGTCTCAAATCAAAAGTAAAAAAAAAAATCATGTCTCAAATCAAAAGTAAAAAAAAAAATCATGTCTCAAATCAAAAGTAAAAAAAAAAATCATGTCTCAAATCAAAAGTAAAAAAAAAATCATGTCTCAAATCAAAAGTAAAAAAATAAATCATGTCTCAAATCAAAAGTAAAAAAAAAATCATGTCTCAAGTCAAAAGTAAAAAAAAAAAATCATGTCTCAAATCAAAAGTAACAAAATCATGTCTCAAATCAAAAGTAAAAAAATCATGTCTCAAATCAAAAGTAAAAAAATCATGTCTCAAATCAAAAGTAAAAAAAAAAAAAAAAATCATGTCTCAAATCAAAAGTAAAAAATCTTGTCTCAAACCAAAAATAAAAAATCATGTCTCAAACCAAAAGTAATAAAAAATCATGTCTCAAATCAAAAGTAAAAAAAAAATGTCTCAAATCAAAAGTAATAAAGAAAATCATGTCTCAAATCAAAAGTAATAAAAAAAATCATGTCTCAAGTCAAAGTAAAAAAAATGATGTCTCAAATCAAAAGTAATAAAAAAAATCATTTCTCAAATCAAAAGTAAAAAAAAAAATCATGTCTCAAATCAAAAGTAATGAAAAAAATCATGTCTCAAATCAAAGTAAAAAAATGATGTCTCAAATCAAAAGTGATAAAAAAATCATGTCTCAAATCAAAAGTAATAAAAAAATCATGTCTCAAATCAAAAGTAAAAAAAAAATCATGTCTCAAATCAAAAGTAATAAAAAACAATCATGTCTCAAATCAAAAGTAATAAAAAACAATCATGTCTCAAATCAAAAGTAAAAAAAAATCATGTCTCAAATCAAAAGTAAAAAAAAAATCATGTCTTAAATCAAAAGTAAAAAAAAAATCATGTCTCAAATCAAAAGTAAAAATAAATCATGTCTCAAATCAAAAGTAAAAAAAAAAATCATGTCTCAAATCAAAAGTAAAAAAACAATCATGTCTCAAATCAAAAGTAAAAAAAAAATCATGTCTCAAATCAAAAGTAAAAAAAAAAATCATGTCTCAAATCAAAAGTAAAAAACAATCATGTCTCAAATCAAAAGTAAAAAAAAAATCATGTCTCAAATCAAAAGTAAAAAAAAAAATCATGTCTCAAATCAAAAGTAAAAAAAAAATCATGTCTCAAATCAAAAGTAAAAAAATAAATCATGTCTCAAATCAAAAGTAAAAAAAAAATCATGTCTCAAGTCAAAAGTAAAAAAAAAAAATCATGTCTCAAATCAAAAGTAACAAAATCATGTCTCAAATCAAAAGTAAAAAAAAAAAAAAAATCATGTCTCAAATCAAAAGTAAAAAATCTTGTCTCAAACCAAAAATAAAAAATCATGTCTCAAACCAAAAGTAATAAAAAATCATGTCTCAAATCAAAAGTAAAAAAAAATCATGTCTCAAATCAAAAGTAATAAAGAAAATCATGTCTCAAATCAAAAGTAATAAAAAAAATCATGTCTCAAGTCAAAGTAAAAAAAATGATGTCTCAAATCAAAAGTAATAAAAAAAATCATTTCTCAAATCAAAAGTAAAAAAAAAAATCATGTCTCAAATCAAAAGTAATGAAAAAAATCATGTCTCAAATCAAAGTAAAAAAATGATGTCTCAAATCAAAAGTGATAAAAAAATCATGTCTCAAATCAAAAGTAATAAAAAAATCATGTCTCAAATCAAAAGTAAAAAAAAAATCATGTCTCAAATCAAAAGTAATAAAAAACAATCATGTCTCAAATCAAAAGTAATAAAAAACAATCATGTCTCAAATCAAAAGTAAAAAAAAAATCATGTCTCAAATCAAAAGTAAAAAAAAAAATCATGTCTCAAATCAAAAGTAAAAAAAATCATGTCTCAAATCAAAAGTAAAAAAATCATGTCTCAAATCAAAAGTAAAAAAATCATGTCTCAAATCAAAAGTAAAAAAATCATGTCTTAAATCAAAAGTAAAAAAATCATGTCTCAAATCAAAAGTAAAAAAAAAAATCATGTCTCAAATCAAAAGTAAAAAATCTTGTCTCAAACCAAAAATAAAAAATCATGTCTCAAACCAAAAATAAAAAATCTTGTCTCAAATCAAAAGTAATAAAAAATCATGTCTCAAATCAAAAGTAAAAAAAAATCATGTCTCAAATCAAAAGTAATAAAAAAAATCATGTCTCAAATCAAAGTAAAAAAAATGATGTCTCAAATCAAAAGTAATAAAAAAAATCATGTCTCAAATCAAAAGTAAAAAAAAAATCATGTCTCAAATCAAAAGTAAAAAAAAAAATCATGTCTCAAATCAAAAGTAATAAAAAAAATCATGTCTCAAATCAAAAGTAAAAAAAAAAAAAATCATGTCTCAAATCAAAAGTAAAGAAACTATGTCGTCTAAAACCTAAAAATAAGTCTCAAATCAAAAAGAATTTTTTTTTTAATTACCAGACGAACCAGCGATGATTAAAAGAAAGAAAGAAAAAGACTCCATATAAACACTCCGCACGAATAAAGGAGGAACGTGTCTAAAGAACACTGTTTTTTTATAAGCAATATAACCAGGAATTCAATGCCCATAAACTTATCAAAATTCATTGCAATCTCACCAATTTACCCCATCAACACTGACTACATTCTTTTCCCTCTTCTCTCTAAAACTTAAATATATAAAATTTAAAAATATAAGAATAAAAAAGATTGTACTGTCGCTCCTGGGTACTGTGTATTTTTGTGACAGTAGTCTTTGAAAAGTGACAAGGACAGCGCTAACAATTAAACGTGTGTGTGTTTTTTCTAGGTGGTCGAGTTCACTAGAAATATAACAGGCTTTTCAATGTGAGGCAAATTTCAACGTGAGGCATTACAGTCTTCTAGGATAAAAGTTGTTGTCGTTGAGAGTCGAAACACATCTCAGGTGTCACCCGGAAGAAATCTGACTTCATTTGAGCAAGCCACTATTTTATAGGAGTCCGCGTGTTATTTTGGCATAGACTTATTATTTTGAGAGTTTGAAACGATTTTCATTAGTTAAAAATAATTTGAGTTAACACGTTCCTGTGAAAACTTGGTTTTGGAAATGGAAAAGAAAGCGAATCCAAACAAAATGAAAAAAAAAAAGGTAGCAAGCCATTTGTTTTTTAGCATTCATTCGGATCGCACCTCGATGCAATAATACGACTCTAGACTGCCAAAAAAGAAGTAGAGTCAACTGAACAACGAAAGAAAAAAATGGAGTAGCCTATATCAGCTCAGTAAATTTTCTATACTCGTTCGTCTCGCATATCAATTTCTAATCTAACACAAGATAATTTGACGTTATGGACTAGGAGCAAAAAGACAGATTTCATATTTCAATCTTATGTCTTGCTTCTATTATAACAATTGTAGAAGATACCATGTGAATTTACAAAATATTACTGAATATCTGTGCATCTCTGTTTCTAAAATTATATAAATGTAACTTTGTGGGTGTGCAAGTTTGTTCCTTATAAACTCCGAAACGACTGAAGAGATTTTCTTTAAAATGTACAGAACTTTACTGTATAAGTCTGGGAGTGATCTTAGTTAAGTTTTGTCTCAGAATACGTACGATAATTATCGATAATTACCGTTAATCGAAACCGTTATTTTAATTTATCATCTGTAAAGCCATTTTTCTATGTCGTCGCTTAGCAACAATGAAAGAAGAATGAGCCGTGAAATTTCTACTTTGGGTAAGTTGATAGCGTATTTTTTTTTTTTTTTTTTTTTTTTTTTGCATGAGGTGGTCTGTAGGTTCAAACTCCGCACGTAAATTTCTTTTTTTTTTTTCATAATCTGCAAAGAATTTTATAAGACTTGAAAATTTACCTGTTTTTTAGCAAAAGTAAATTATGTTTCTGCTTTTGAACGTCTACTGAACAAGCAACTGATCATGAAGAAAATTTAGTGAAATGTGATTCAAAGGTTTTTTTATATGTCGGTTTAACAAAACATAGGCCCCCAACAACCAAGCACAAGTAGTATGCCCAGCAACATAAGATAAGGAATTTTTCAACACAGTTGACTAATTGTAGAACTATACAGCAACAACCACAAATTCTTACAACGAATAGATAGTCGATGTTGATCCTATAGTTTCTTTCGCATACGATTCAAGAAATCATGCCCCCCCCCAAAAAAAACGTAGTTAGTTTTGAGCCGGAAGAATAGCTGATAAGGGGACAAATCAGAGAAATTGGATTGTTGCTACCATGTTGCATCCATTTTTGTTTTATTTTACTTCAGTCGAAGTTCTCAGAAATCAAGGGGCCCACAACCTGGGGCTAACACTTGAACTCTATATGAGATACATAGATATTCGAATGTTCCATTAAAGTTCTTTATCTCTCAAACACTGAGTTTGTGTGGAGATTACGATGATCAGTAAGGTGTCAATACAATCGAAATTGACTAAAATAATTTTAGGATTACAAAAAAAAAAAAATGGAAATACCAAAGACACAGATCAAAATAAGCGTAAAAAAGGCAGCAAAGCAACCCCCGAGCAAGGCCGGGTAATACAACTAGTATTAAATCAATTGCAGCTGCTCTGTCTTTAAGTAATTTATCTTTAGTATTCACGAATCTAGATAAACTGCAATGCTCCCCCGTTTCTGATTTTTTGAGATGCGAATTACTACTACACACATTGTCATTCAAACACGTTAGTGTTTTATAATATATGATTGCATTAGTTTTACTTATTTAGAACTGCTTTAAAGCTTCACCGTTCACTCAGTTTGCGATCAAATTAAATTTTTTTTACAGTTACTAGGTCACCTTCGCAGCTATACTTTGAAAAAAAAAAAAAAAAAAAAAAAATCAATTTTTCGTTCAATAAAACAAAAGTTCTCAGAATCCGTAAGGAACGGAGAGACGTTTTTTTCTGATTGTTTGCTATGGTAACCAACAGCCAAATTTGTTACACTACTTCAAATCGGCAGGAAACGGCGGAGATAATGACGTAACAAGATATAAAAAAGGAAAGTTCCTCCAGGTTTGTTGCAAAATGCTAACGTAGCGAAAAATGGGGATACTTAATTTTGGAAGACAATAAAATATTATATTCGCAGGAAGTCATTATTTGAACATGACAGAGTTTTTCCTTTTTCCAATCATTCTGGATATCTTTTCCATGTGCCGAGCGGTCTTTTTAATTTCGGCAGGCATATTATATAGAATGGCGCCCAAAAGTTTTTGGTCAGCCATATTTTTTTTTGCCTCTTCGAAGAAGGTCTCTGAACCCACTCTAAAAATTCATACAACGCATACATAGGCCACACAACAACACTCCCTTGACGACTAACCTATCATTTAGCTGACAATAGCGCCATAAAACAACACCTGACATCCCACAATAAAAACCTACAGTCGTCCGACATTAGAAATATCTTAACTAAAAATACTAGAATTCAATATCATAACTGGACACGACGACTAAAATTACTAGAAGACATATTTATTAAAAAAAAAACAAAAAAAATTACAGCCCTTTTTAAACCGGACTTCATTTGACATCGGGACAAAAAGCGACCGTAATAGAGGTCAGTGTACCCAATGATACAGGGCTTAACAGAGTTGAGGGGGAAAAGATAACAAAGTATCAAGGACTTATGTATGATATGAAAGTGTATGATATGAAACGAAAGTGGAAATTAAAAGACGTTTCAATTATACCAGTCATCATAGGAGCAACTGGGCTTATGAAAAAGAACTTTAAAAAGTACATAGCAAGCATACCCGGTGAACCAAGTGCAAGTGAAATACTACCGATTGCACTGAAAGGGACGGCTAGAATCCTGAAAAGATCTCTTGGTTGGACTCACTAAAATAGGGGTAAATGTCAGACATCTGGTTGGATGTCCCATCCCTTAGAAGAAAAAGTTTAAGAAAAATGAAAAAAAAAAACAACAAAAAAAAAAAACAGTATTTAATAACTAACATGAAACTAAATAAACTAAAATAGGAAAATCGAAACTAAAAATAAAATAAAATAAAAAATAATTCGCCCCAACCCTTCTGCACCCACATTTATAGCCAATTAAAATATAAAAAAAATTATAAATACACCAAGCCTCAAAGGAAAAGAAAAGGAAACGAAAACAACAACAATCGCTCCTAACGATAATCAGATGCACCGATAGAAAGCGCTTGAGAAAAATATGGCCGAACAACAACTTTTGGGCGCCAATCTATATATAAATGCCTGTCGAAATTAAAAAACCACTTGGCAAATCGAAAAGATATCCAGAAAGATCGGAAAAAAGGAATAACTGTGTCGTGTTCAATCAGACGTGTGTGTATATATATATATATATATATATATATAAAAATAATTTTCCACCAGACTATCCATTCATGTGTAATCACCTTTTTCTTCACCATATTCCCTCTGCTTCACTTTTCTTGTTTTCAAGTAAGATCTTTGACTTACTTTTTGTTTCATCAAATACTTCTGCATGCAAAATCCGATCCCGCATTTTGCTAATTCCTACCCTCTGATGAGAAGGAAAGTATTTCTTCGAAACTCCGCGGATTAAGGACTATCCATTTATCTAGTGTTTCCTTTTCATTTTTAACATTTTATTAACTATTTGCCCATATATATATATATATATATATATATATATATTTATTATTACCGTTTTATCTGTTTAAATTACACATGTTTCCACTACCGATCCAGTAACTTCGTCAGACTTGGATCGTTGATGCGATTCGGTAGCGGAAACAGATAATAGATAAAACGGTAATAAAATAAATATATATATTTGCTATGTAATAGTATCGAGAACCTTCAAGTTTTCACTATATATATATATATATATATATATATATATATTTACATTTTCACCCCAAACAAGGCACATTGCCACTTTGGTGTAGGGGGCTACTATCAGGGGAAACATCTACGTAGGGATTAGGGCAGCGAGATGTTGGTTCACGTTGCACTTGAACTTATGCATGTCAGTACAGTTGGGGAAGCAGTGACCTGGAATGGAATTCCAAAGTCTAGCAGTTCTGGGGAAGAAACTACTGGAGTAGAAAGATCTTTTACATTTAGGGATCTCTACAGTGTGGGGGTGGGATTTTGCAGCTTGTCGAGGGTGCTCACGTCCTGGGGGCACAAGTGCTTGCAGTTCATCAGAGCATTCACCATTATAATACTTGTAGAACAGGCAGAAGGATGCAACGTTTCGACGATGGGACAGAGGCTGAAGCTTAGATGCCAGTTTAGGGCCTATCAGATTTGCGACTCTCTTTTGAACCCTGTCAAGGAGCGAGAGACTAGTAGCCGATGCACCAGCCCAAATATGACAGCAATACTCCATACATGGGCGAATGGTGGCCTTATAGAGTTACAGGATACTTTCGAGTGTTAGAAGTTTTCTAGCACGGTAGAGAGAGCCCACCTTCCTTGCAGCGGCCCTGGCAATGCCCTCGATGTAATTGTTCCAACTCATGTTTCCTCTGAATATATATATATATATATATATATATATAGCCTCTTATATTTTGTTCGTCCTGTTGCCATCATTACGTCGATTCACTTACTACATTTGCTAATAATTCATCGCTGTCCCAATCTGTTGCTCAGCTGTATTGTTGCTGATAATTCACCGTTGCTGTCCTCAATTGCTAACTGACCTTTCGCCATGGCTCGCCGGCCCAAACTGACTGCTGTAATTACGCCTTTTGTTTGATTTTTTTTTTATTTTATTTAGTCGATTTAAAAAGCTGGTAATAATTTTTTTAATGGAAGCCTGGAAAAATCATGGATTACATAGAAAAATGCGAGCAAGAAAAGTAATATGGTTAAGATTAAACTTAGAAAAGTAAAACGACTAGTTGTTAAAACTGGAAAAGAAAAAAAGATATCCTAGTAAAAAAAACATTCTTCTATGTAATATATATATATTAACGTAATGCGATTCTCTCTGTTTGTAAACAAAGAAATCCAGCACTGTAAAAGCGGCGGGCAAATGTTCATATAAATAGGCATTTGATTATATCGTTTGCACCGATCCTAGAGATTAGAACTGCCGATTATCAACTAGATAGTTGTAAGTTCAATCCCTGGTTTGGAGTGGGTGTTAGTCTAGCCACACTAAAACAATCTGTCTATGGATGACTTAATATATATATATATATATATATATATATATATATATATATATATATATATATATATATATATTATGATTATTAAAAGGAAAAAAACAAACTAATCTACTGACATGCATGTTTCGGGCCCTAACCATGTTCAAAACATGCAAGTCCGTAGATTACTGCTTTAAAAAAATAAATAAATAAAAATTATTTGTTTACGTCCAAATAAAAAAATATGGGCGATTTTCTAAGAAACATGAGCTTCAAGATGAAGACTAAGTTAATCGTATTATCGTTTAAAAAATAGTCAACAATATATATATATATAACTACTTAATTTACTCACATAAAATTATTATACGAAAATATAAATTTATGCGTAAACTTTAAGTATTTACTTCAAAAGTGCTCAATACGTAGGTAAAGCTAGTTAGTAATTTATAAAATATATATGGCGATTAAGCTCTACACTGAATATTCCACGTTTCATCCACTCTAGGACGCTTTAGGCTTATGCGCATAAGCCTGAAGAGTCCTAGAGTAGATGAAACGCGGAATATTCAGTGTAGCTTAATCGCCATATATATTTTATAAATTACTATATATATGTATATATATATATATATATATATATATATATATATACGCATACACACTCGCGCACTTCTATCCAGTCATGGCTGACGAGGAGAGCATGCTACCCTCGTGGATTTAATGGGTTCCATTTGAAATTTCGTGCAAATTCCTGAGTTCGGCAAGATACAAGTGAAGAAGGTCGGAGGTTACATCGACCGAAACGTTGTGCAAATAACACTCAAGATGAGAACAGTAGTCCGAATAATCGGGAGAATTTGTTTCATTTTGTCCATTTTCAAAAAATCAATTCGCACATTTCCAAGAGTTAGTTCCGATTTTTCTTAGTAATTTTTGTTTTGCTCGACATTTTAAGCAAAGGTTACCTTGTTTATATTGGACTTTCTGCTGACCCCGACATCCCCCTCCTTCACGGAGGTAGAGTAGAGGATGGAGAGGAAAGGGGGTTTAACGTGAAGAGGATGGACCAGTGACAGTAAGCGACACTGTTTCTCCCACGACCATCCCCGGTCTTTCCTATGAAGATAGGAGTAAGCAGACGAAATAGACAAAGAGCCGACAAGTATTTCCTTATTTGGCCGGCCGACAAAGGTCGCAGAAGGTCATCACACATGTAGGAAAAATATGAGCTTTTGTAAACATACAAGACATATATATATATATATCATGTCAAGAGGCGATGAAAAGAAATCAGATAAAGTGCTTGATCGCGAATGTGAGGGCTGAAAATACAAATATTTATTGAAAAACTATATATTCATATTCCAAAGATGAACCAGTGGTTTCATTGTGTTGAATCGGCCATTTGTGGCTGAATTAAATCAATACAGCTCATCAGCAACTTTGAAAGAGCGAAACAACGCGAAAATAAACAAACCGATTAACCGGTGTTTTTCTGTTTATTTTAGCGCTGTTTCGCTTTTTCAAAGTCGCTGATGAGCTGTATTGATTTCATTTAGCCACAAATGGCCGATTCAACACAATGAAACCACTGGTTCCTCTTGGGAATATGCATATATAATTTTTAAATAAATATTTGTGTGGGTGTATATATATGTCTGTCATTCACATACAGTACTGTTTTGCAACTCATCAGTGCGGCTAGACAGGCAACTGTCTCAAGCCAGGATCGAAACCCGACCACCCAAATATGACTGATGCTGTGTGGGTAATGAATTAACGAGGTTTTAACATCGTCCAAATGCCTCTGTTCGATTTGTTTGCACAAAGAGCGTCGCTTAATATGCTAATGCCAGTTTGTATATCACTTCCCAATATGCTCAACCCAAGATAGGGAGCATTATATATATATATATATATATATATATATATATATATAGTAGTGAGAGCAAAACTAATATTTAGTTCGATACTAGACCACCCGTGACCCGTTGGGTCAGTACGTTATATTAGCTATGGAATTCATGTATGAGCGTGACACTTGTGGCATAAAGAAAATAGTTTTTTTTTACATAACAGAAGCATTTCTATGAAAGTATATTACAATGAAAAAAGAATATAGATAGATTTCTATGAGTCGTTCTGTTTATTATAATTGTTATTTTTTTTTAAATTACAGTTACTGAATTATAAGTGGTTGGTCATACTTATAGGTAAATATGCACTGAACAGGTATCATAATCCTTATTATAGTTAAATTCAAATTTTGATATATCATCTTTTAAATGAAATTGTTAGTTGAAAGTACAGAATAATAAAAAAAACACTCTCCACATGTTAATAATGGCTTTTTAAATAGAAAATGAAAATAAAATGTAACTTTTTCATTTAATTTAAGCAAACATTCAGTACCCATTGTGTAAAGGAAAACACTATTTAATGTAATAGAAATGTGTGCATTTACCGATTCAGCTTTCCGTTTGGAAATGTAAGCAGACGACTTTAAAAAACATGGGAAGAAGAAAAAGAAATTTTTTTGTAATAACGCCCTCTAGTAAAAAGGTCTGCATTAGTTAAGGGGGATAACTCTATCCAGTTTTACATCGCTGCCTTTTTCTCTCTCTCACACATACACGTAACTATTTCTCGCGTACGTAACGAAAACAGAGGGAGTAGGAGTGTTGAAATCTATTAGAGGGAAAGTGAGAGGTGTTTTCTTTCCATAAATTGTATAGGGTAATATTTCATATTATCAATAGATTCATAGATAAATAGATTTTATAATATATATTATAATTATCTATGAATCTATGTATTATTTGTATATATAAATAACTATTTGATCAAATTAAATTAAATTGTTTGTATTAAAAGCGATATAAAAATTCCGGAATTGGAATAACGGATTGCAGACGTTGCTATTAACGCATGCGCAACCGGATGTTGAAAACCGGAAATCTGATTGCAAACATACAAGATCCATAGACTTTTAGTATTATATAGATAATAATCAATAGAGAATTATCTCTACAATAAAATTTAAAAAATACGTAATGTGCATGGATTAAAATATCACATTTAAGCGCATCTTACGAGTGGTCCGCTAGTATATATATATATAATTCCATGTTAAAATATCCCAAAGTAAAAGCCATTGAAGTTTACCGAGGTTCTTGATAGTGCTTAATGAAAAGAGCAGGATATTATTCTAATTAGATAAATAAAATTACCATAAGTCACTACAATAATTTTACTGTTTCGGTGTGGTCTTATTAGAGGCAAGTCATTTCATTTAAATGACTGGTCTCTTATAAGATCAGAGGTTTATTGTCGCCTGATGATGTTTTAAGATAAATCACATCCTTAGATCATTCGTAGACATTTATGCTGACGACCAAGTTCTCTCTAATTCTCTCTCTAGTCTTCAGCACGTGGTACAATGGGGAAATAGGTGGCTGGTTACTTTTAATGCATCTGAAACCAAGCTTCTATCTTTACATCATCAATGCTCTGATCTGGCATCAATTGAAATGAATGGCTCTCGTCTTGGGGAGGCTCCAGATTTTGACAAGCTTCTGGGCTGGATCTTTACTCCTGATTTGAAATGGAACACGTACATCAAATCCGTTGCCATGGTTGCTAGAAAAATGGTGGGACCCTTCTACTGCTCTAGCAGATATCTCACTGTTGATGCAATTCTCTACTTATAGAAAAGCCAGGTACGTCTAAGGATGGAGTATTGTTGCTACATCTGGGCAAGAGCTACTAGAAACATTTACTTACAAAGAAATGAGGGTGAGGGAGAGAAACTTAGTTTTAGTAGTGCTCTGGAGGCATCCTTAATTTTATTTGGCGCTTTCAGTAGCACTCTGAAAACCTCCTACCATTAAATGCTAGTACCCGCAAGTAATCGCCCCAAACCATCACTAATCATCAGTAACCACTAGTGCTGTTAATGAGAACCAGCGGCTGTACCCGGACAGTACCCGGCAATAATAGCCAGTTGATTTCATTTTGACCATGGCTACTTTTATGCAAATATTTGGTACTTGTGAATTTGAGAGCAATTTTTTGTTTTTACTTTTGAAGAGTTCCAGGGATGGAGGTAATTCAAGAAGTTCTTCAAGTTTTATAAGAATAGACTGTTCAAAACTAATTGTAAATTTTAATGCTTACTGTTATTTACTTCAAATGCTTCATTTTGTAAAAAAAAGTTCAATTTTTTAAAAAAATCTTACATTTCCATATAATGACAACTTTCATTCCAGAAAGATGAACAAAAAATGTACGTTTTAATTTATTTCGAAATTCTACTCTCTCTCTCTCTCTATATATATATATATATAAAGTAGAAGCGTTCGTGTGTGTGTGTGAACAACTCTCCTACAGCCCAAACCACTGGACCAATCATGACCAAACCTGGTATGATGATGATCCGCCACCTGGGAGGGTGCACATCATTTTCCAATGGTAAAGGTTAAAGTCATAACCTATGAATATATACTCTCCTACAGCTCACATCACTGGACCAATCATGACCAAACCTGGTATGATGATGTCTCCGACCTAGGAATGCTGCACATTATTGGTCCATGTCCCGTGCAAAGCGTGGGTATCTTTGCTAGCTATTTTATAAAACGTTGAACTTTTTCTTTTAATTCAACAAATATTCAGATAATGCTTTATTTTGAGTTATTGTTAGTTTATTTTATTTTACTACTTTATTTTAATTTTACCAAAAAAATTAACATTTTCGAAGAACTATTTTATTTGTTTCCTCCTGTTCTAAGTAGTAGTCTTCAAAAAAAAAAAAAAAAAAAAAAAAAAATTTGTCCACAAAAGCTAAAATGCATAGGTGCCAAATATTTTAACCATAATTTATAGGAGGTAACGGTGGTCTAGTGGTTAACGACACTGATAACCTGAGTGTCCCAGGTTCAAATCCAGTTCATTCAACAAAAATCACTTTCACTTAGAATGTTGGCAACTTTCACGTAGTTCCTCCTGTAAGTATTCAATTTCTTTCAGGAAAGAATTCTGACTAGAAAAATATCGGGGAAACCAATGACAATAGAATCTTCGGATACATACGATATGGTAACCATAATATATATGTCTGTACGTGGATGTGTAGAAATGTACATATGTATGTCTGTATGTATGCGTATTTGCGCGTGCGTTGGTGTATGTATTAACCCTTAACTACCTAAAAACAACTCATTGTCAACTGAAATGAACAAGTCGACTTATGGCGACTACGAACATTCTAAAGGGAACCTTTTACTTGTCAAACACAAATGACACCTACACAAACCCTTTCTCTCTCTCTCTCTCTCTCTCTCTCTCTCTCATTTACTTCATATACATGGCTAAACAACCAAAAAGCAGTCAAAATTTTAAAACCTAAAAATTGAAAATCCTTCTCCCTACCCCCTTTTACCATTTTCTCCCCCCCTTCCCTATATCCATATATCTCCACCCACCCCTACCTGAATTTGCTACCCCCCCACAACCTTCAAAACTTAAATATTGTCGATACTCGTCTCCCCCCCATTTTTTTTCGTATTTGTTCTAAAACACTTCTTCTAAATACTAACAACCATTTCTGTAAGGTCTGAAGAGGCTGTTGGGTCGTAAACATGGTCCAACATCCGAAACATGTAAACAAACAGATAAAACGGTAATAAAAAAAAATAAACATATATATATATATATATATATATGAGAGAGTTATCGGAATACTATTTCCATTATTTTCATCATATATATATATATATATATTTACTGATAAAAGAGAGTTAGGAGTGCAGTGGGGATTGGAAAACATAGTAAAAAAAAACAAAAACAAAAAAAAAAAACAAATGGTGTGCAATTCGATTCCTTACTTTTTACAGATGGGCAGTTCTGAGTGGCTGCTATTTTTGTTCGCCGTCGAGTAAGAAGTGTTTCGAGAGGCGCCAGCTATCAGGTTTGCCAGTCGTGAACAACCAGCTGATTTCTTTCAACGTCATCGATTCAATGACTCGCCTTAGAATAACATTCATGCATGTAACAATACACACGCATTATATATATATATATATATATATATATATATATATATATAATCTGAGGTTATTGTTTTCCAGAGGTTAAGTAACCAATGAAGTTTAACGAGGTTAATACAAGAGTGCTCAATACCGAAGTAGAGCAGGGTATACTCTTTATTTGTTTTTACATGAGTAGTAATATGTTGCTGCACAGTCATGAGCAGGTTTCGGTTAGTTAGCTACTAGTAACTAGAGACCTCATCAGACGATACGGCTTATACGAAAACAAAGTTTGTATCACCTGGAGAGATCTCTAGTTACTAGTCATCAGTTTTCACCCGGAAAGAGAGTTGATAAAGGGTCAGAATTAAAGTGGGAGTCATCGGATTTTTACGTTTGCTAACTGTTTTATGACTGCATGTGCACGAATCGTTCGCATTATGTTAATAATAAGTAAGCTTGAAAACACTTAAAAAGATCGTGGCAAGCTGGTCTAATGGTTATTGTACTTTATTCACTCAGTTTTTCTTTGTTTTTACTTACAAGAAGTGAAAAAGCAAAATACTCGAATGCACGTATCAGTTTCTTTACGTAATTTTTATTTATTTTTTTTAAAGGAATTAAACGTTATGTTTAATACCGGTCAACGCCGGGTACATCTAGTATATATATATATATATATATATATATATATATATATTAGTGATTGGACAATTCACATATTTTTCTAGATTCTGACACAATGATCCATTCATACTAATTTCCTGATTCCGATACAGTTACCGATTCCAATTCTTTATAAATCTTTAAATTTTTTTTTTTTTTTTTTTTTTTTTTTTTTTTTTTTTTACATAGGCATCATCTCTTATCAAGGCCCAGCGACCACTCGAGGATAAGGGTTAAGAGTGTATAGTAGTCAATTGGACAATATAGTAATCGTTAGTAAATTTGTTAGCTTAAGTGGAATGGCTCATCAAAAACTTGTTTTCATTGGACTTGAAGACAACCATATTGTAGTCAGCTGGAAAGCAGAAAAACGGAAAACATTTTCACAGGCATGCACTTCTAAGAAAGAAGCTTTGTTCATGGAATCTACGTTTAGGTTTAGGCACAGATAAAGAGTGGGGGAATTATTGACAGTGTTTTCAGCTAGACGGGTGTTTCTTGTGAAAGTTTGGCGAAGGGGGACCATAGATTGAAGCTCAGTCGAGCATTTGCCATGAAAATAACGATAAAGCAGAAACAAACTC
Organism: Euprymna scolopes; assembly: GCF_053919585.1. NCBI lineage: Eukaryota > Metazoa > Mollusca > Cephalopoda > Sepiida > Sepiolidae > Euprymna > Euprymna scolopes. The sequence goes on along the minus strand of NC_136500.1, from coordinate 149,821,062 downwards.
GCAACATCTCTTCTGTGAGATAGAGGTTGCAGTGAAGAGAAAAGGACATCTCCTACGAGGCTACGAAGTCTATTTTGAACTCTATCAAGGCAGGATAAGTCCTTTCTATCAGCTCCTGCCCAGATGTAGCAACAGTACTCTATCCTTGGACGTACCTGGCTCTTATATAGATAGAGAAGTGTATCAGCAGTGAGATATCTACTGAATCGATAGAAGCATCCCACCATTTTTCCAGCCGCTCCGACAACAGATTTGATGTATGTGTTCCATTTCAGATCCAGAGTAAAGGTCCAGCCCAGAAGCTTATCAAAACAGGAGGCCTCCCCAAGCTGAGAGCCATCCATTTCAATTGATGCCAGATGGGGATCAGAACGTTGATGATGTAAAGATAAAAGCTTGGTTTTAGATGCATTAATAGTAACCAGCCACTCCTTTCCCCATTGTACCACGTGCTTAAGATCAGAGGAGAGAGAATCGGAGAAAACTTGGTCATTTACGGTCTTAGATGCTACCATAGATAGTAGTATAATCAGCATAAATGTCTACGAATGATGTAAGGATGTGATTTGGAAGATCATTGATGTAGATCAGGAGGAGAGGTAGGCCCAGGATGGACCCGAGGGACTCCAGCATTAATACTATGAGCTTCTGATTTCTGCCCATCAACTACTACTCCTATGAACCTATCAGAAAGAAATGATTTAATAATTGAGAAAACATTTTCAGCTATACCACAACTGGAGATCTTGTGAAGTAAACCTTTATGCCATACCCTATCAAAGGCCTTCGATATATCAAGAACAATTGCCCTAGAAAGGTTGCCTTCATCAAGAGATTTGCTAATCCTATGAGATATAACTGTAAGCACATCTGCTGTAGATCTAGCAGAACGGAAACCATATTGTGTGTCACTAAGATTATTTTTGCTGAGATGGTTGATTATTTCTCTATTTAACACAGATTCCAACAACTTACTTATGATGCACAGGAGACTTGTTGGCCTGTACTGAGAGGGGGATGAACGATCATCTGAATTCTTAAATACAGGGCATACTGATGAAATTTTCCAGGGTGATGAGAAGCAATTCTCCTTAAGACAATGTTTAAACAGTTTTGTAATTATGGAAGCTAGTTCTGGTTGAAGTTTTTTTGAGTACTATAATCGGAATACCGTCAGGGTCAGTTGCTTTACTGGAATCAAGCCCAATTATGTAAAAACACATCTTAAATGTGCATACGTAAAAATCCACTTGTAGAGGTGGGGGGGGGGGCGTGGTCTATAGATTTCATTTTTACTGGTAATTTAAAATCAAAAAATATTTATTATTAATATTAATACCAGCAGTGGAAGATTTTGTTTTAAACAAAATTAAATAAAAAAAAAAGAAAGAAAACATAAAGGAATCATTTTTGACATCAGAAAATAGGCAGCCATTTTTCCGATTCCGATACCCCCAAAAGTTCTGATTTTCTATCAATCGTCCCAACATTAATATGTATGTATATTTACATTTCTATATTATTCCCATGGAAAATATCGAAATAAAGCTGTACACACCGTAAACACGTTTGTAAATTAGACAAACATCCTATATAAATTAGATGGAAAGAGCAAAAATCCCCTGAATGTTGAAAGACATTAGAAACTATAAGAGATTGGTTGAATCAACACAACTATGAGAGATATCCAGAAAAATACAACCGAAGTAAAAAATGGCCAACATTTTTCAGTTAATTGCAAATTACGGTTTATTAGAACATTTGAAACAGGATTTTTAATTCTTTTTTTTTTTTTTTGCAAACATAAATCATTCCCAGAACTAATATTTTAACAGGTATTTTATGTTAGTCAAGCATATAGGAAAAAATTTTGGCAAATAAGAGTTTATTAACTCGTTTGTATAAGTATATATCATTATATATGGTGGGGAGTTGCATGGCGGAGTGGTTAGTGGCAGAGACTGTGGGCTTTGTGTACCAGGTTCGTATTCTGTCGGGGCTAAAACTTGGGAAATATATAAAGCTATTTATAAAAGGCAATGGCAGAAACCTTAGAAAACGACCTTCAATCTGTAGTGGAATGGGCCGTAAATGGATGGCAGCATTTAATGCTACTAAGACTGAACTTCTTTCCTTTAACATTTACAAGAACCCTTAACCATCGATTGTTACGGCTAGTAATATCTTACCTGAAAGTCCATCGTTCAAACTCCTTGGCATAACATTCACAGGCAACATGAATTTGAACATATACATTGAAGACATTGCCAAGGCTGCTGAAAAGGTGGGCTCCCTCTACCGTGCTAGTAGACAATATCCTGTATCTCTACAAAGCCAACATTCGATATGCATGGAGTATCGTTGCTACATCTGGGTTGGTGCATCTACCATTAATCTTTCCCTCTTAGACAAGGTTTAAAAAAAAAAAAAAAAAAAAAAAAAAAGAGTCAAATCTAATAAGTACCAAACTGTCAACAAAGTTCCAACCTCTGTCCCATCACAGCAATGTTGCATCTGACTGTTTTGCAAATACTTTCATGAATGATGCTCTGACGAACTCCTAGCATTTGCGCCCACTTGATGTAAATACCCTTGACTAACCTGACAAGCGGCAACATCTCACCCCTTCATTGTAGAGGTCCCTACATGCAGGTAAGCTTTCTACTCTAGTAGTTTCTTTCCTTGAACTGCTAGAGTTTGGAATTCCCTCCCTGTTTCTTGTATCCCTAACGATACTACCATGCAGAAATTTAATCTATTGTAAACAGAAATCTTGCTGCTCGACTCCTTTGTAGCGGACGAATGGTACCAGAATTAAAGGGCGATAATTGTGATTGCCTTAAAGTCACATGTTTGCGTTCACGTGTTCGTTTGTATGTGGAGCTCGGTTCCCATACCTTACGTAGTGTCCATTTTAAACATGGTCTCAAATAGTTATCATTTACATGTATGGAGTGAATAAAAGTTTTGAATATTCTCCATTCAAATATGGATTATATAGTAGGGTAAACTGGACTTTCAAGCCTTGCTTTATTCAGTTAATTAGAATTCTTATTGAGATGAGTAATTTGTAGTATACATCCATTTATTTTTTGCAGACTTTTATCCTCATCTTTTTGTTGTTTCACGACGTTTCGGCTAACTATTCCTCGGAGCTTCGTCAGGAGAATCAGCGTTCCTATTCTGTAACAGTTAACCACCTAACTTCATTCTTACAAATTACTGACTTCCATAGTTGTTGTCTCATCAATTCAGGGCCCGTGGCACAGTCGATAGAAATGTTGAGTCTCTACGCTTCCAGGTGAGCATTGTCTGTAGATAGCAGTTTCAATCCTACCCAAAGCCGGCCAGAGGCTTAGTTGGCCAAAACGTGGTGAGACAACAGCAACTATGGAAGGCAGTAATTGCTGAGGATGTAGTCAGGAGATTCAGCTTTCCTATCCAATCGCGGCTAATCACCTGACGAAGGTCAGAGAAATAGTAGGCTGAAGCAACTAGAAGATGGGGATAATAGTCCGCAATAAATCGATAAACAAACCTTGCTTGTTCAACTATTCTGCGAAAAGGAAAACTTTGAAATAACATCAGATTTTCTGTTTATTCCTGCAATGTTTCTTTCACTTCTGATTCAATAGCAATAAGAGCATTCCAGTCCAAGAGAGGTGTGATTGGTTAAGGTTAGAGGTTAGGGAACTTTTGCTTCACTATACTCCTCACGTTTACTTCCTGCCCACCCAGGAAAATGCGTTATACTTGATTTCGAAACTGCATGTTCATCTCTAAACATACTTGAAAACAGAACTACTAAACCTGGCACCGTTATAGGAGAGAAGGAGAAAGAAACAACCTTAGTAGAAGTTTGTGTCCCCATGATGCTGGGTCAAACATAGCTGAGAGGGAAAAGATAACAAAATACCAATACCCCCCGTTTTTTTTTACACAAAAAAGTCACCACTTATCAAGGTTCGGAGGCTATTCGAGGATAATGGAAGGCAATGGGAAAATATAGTAATCGTTAGTAGTGGAAATTTAGTAAATTGGATTACTTAAGGGGACGGTGAATCAAGAACTTGTTTACATTGGACTTGAATACGACCAAATTGTAGTCAGCTGGAAAGCAGGCAATTGAAAGAGAGTTCCATAGTCGTGCAGTTCTAAGAAAGAAGCTTTGTTCATGGAATTTACGTTTAGATTTAGGCACACATAAAGAGTGGAGGAAATTATTGAATGTGGTTTCAGCCAGACGAGTGTTTGGCGAGGAGGGATCATAGATTGCAGCTCAAACGAGCACTTGTCATGAAAATAATGATAGAGCAGACACAAGCTCGTAACGTCTCTTCTGTGGGAAAAAGGTTGCAGGGAAGAGGAAAGGGCATCCCCCACTAAGCTACAAAGTCTATTTTGAACTCTGTCGAGGCAGAATAAGATGCTTCTAGCAACTCCTGTTCAAATGTGGCAACAGTACACTATCCTAGGACGCACTTGGTTCTTATACACGTAGAGAATTACATTAGCAGTAAGATATCTCCTGGAGCAGTAGAATGACCTCACTATTTTTCCAGCAAACTTAAAATCATATCCAGAAGTTTGTCAAAACAGAGTCTCCCCAATTGATGGTCAGAGCGTTGATGATGTAAAGATAAAGCTTGGTTTTAGATGCAATAAAATTAACCAGCCACCTCATTCCCCATTGCACCACATGCTCAAGATCAGACATGAACAAAATTGGAGTCTGAGGAAAATTATTGTCATTCCAGTAATTATAAAACAAGACGCATGAAACGGGACTTAGATTGTCAAGCTTAAGTTTAAAATAGTATTTTAGATACGTCCACTTATTTCTATGAGACCCCTTGTTCATTGGTTGGTCTGTCACACTTAATTTGAAATGAAGTATGGCAAACCAAAGAAATGGATAAGTTATCATTATTATTATTATCATCATCATCATTATTATAAGAGACTGTCCATGCTGTAGTTTGAAATAGCATTTTCATTAGTCGGTCAGGTTATAGTTTGAAATATTTTTATTGGCCTGCCAGGCTGTAGTTTGACATAGCATTGATTGCCTATTAGATACCATCCTTGGATGCCTTTGATCTCTCTGTACAGGGGTTTGTCAGATCTCGACACGAGGATACATCTCATTAGAAATAAACTTAACAAAGCATAAAAAAAACACAAAAAAAAAATGGTGTCCTGTCTCTGCAAGTATCTGTTGACTGAGAAAGGGGGAGGGGCGACGTCATCACAAATTTAAGACAACCGTATATTAGAAAATACTTGGAGTCTATATTCGTAACACCCTCCCCCTGACTAGAGAAATAAAACTAGAATCAGACGACCAGGCCTTTATGTGCTTCAGACTAAATATGCAACACAATATTAGTTACTTGTATTTTCTCTACCGCTCTCCCTCAAACCAAGACTGTACCCTAATAAACAAAGTCTCAGACAGCATAGATATAGCACTCTCCCTCGATACTAGCGCACAAATACATGTATTTGGTGACTTCAATGTCCACCACAGTAACTGGCTTGGATTCTCTAATCACACAGACGTAGCTGGTAGTGCAACACATAGCTTCTCTATATCCCATTCCCTATCTCAGTTGGTTACATTTCCGACACGTTTCCCAGACCAGCAAGATCAACATGCCTCACTTCTAGATCTCTTTCTGACAACGGTTCCCAATGACTGTACAACAAATGCCCACAACCCACTCGGGAATGCTGATCACGCTGTGATAATGGTAGAAATCAGCCTAAATTCTCGCCCTAAAACTGAAGACCCACTACTCAAAACAATGAGGTATTACAAAAAGGCTGATTGGGAAGCCATCAGGGAGCTCATCAGAGATACCCCATGGCAAAATATCTTTACTCTTCCAGTGGAACAGTGTGCAAATGAGACCACTGAATGGTTCAAAACTGCTATTGAAGCACATGTTCCCGCACGGAAATACTATAGCAAGCCCCACTCTCCCCAATGGTTTACTTCTGCTTGTGCAGCTGCCATTTGTCAAAGGCAGTGTGCGTTCCGCAGATTCAACCGACATAAGTCCAGCTCAAATAAACAGAAATTTATAGAAGCTAGAAATAATTGTAAGAGAGTGATAGAGACAGCTAACACAGATTACTCTGAAACCACCAGAAAACGCATCGAAGAACAGAAATTAGGAACCCGGGATTTTTGGAAAATCTACAACAGCGTAGTAAATAATGGACAGTCAACTATTCCCCCACTATCAAACAATCATGAAGTTGCTTGCACGGCAACTGACAAGGCTAATCTGCTTGCCAGTCGGTTTGCCTCAAACTCCACACTGAACTCGGTACACCACTCACTCCTTGATTTTCCTCTGCGAACAGACGCCTCACTAGACGATTTGAAAATCACCCCTTCTCAGGTACATGCTATTATAAAAAACCTAGACACCTCAAAAGCGTGTGGACCAGATCTCATCCCGGCTGTGCTATTAAAAAAATGCTCTGCCGAGGTTGCTCCAGTTCTGTCCAAACTTTACAATAAATGCCTTAGAGAATCTTGTTTTCCCGACTGCTGGAAAACCGCCTCTGTGGTACCAGTCTTCAAGAATTCTGGTGAAAGAACTGACCCACTAAATTATCGCTCCATTAGCCTCCTCCTGCTTTTCGCCAAAATATTTGAGTTCTTAGTTAATAAAGCCCTAGTCCAGCACCTAACAGCTGCTAAACTCCTGACTGATAAACAATATGGATTCAGGCAAGCCCGTTCAACAGCAGATATCTTAACTGTAGTTTCTGAACGTATATACCGTTCATTGGATAAAACAGGGGAGGGTAGAGCGGTGGCCCTCGATATATCTAAGGCTTTTGACAGGGTATGGCACGATGGTCTTCTAAGGAAAATTAGATCATATGGAATCACTGGAAGAATTCATAATGTAATTAAATCCTTCTTAAGTAATAGAAAAATCAAAGTTGTCCTCGAAGGTCGTACATCCAAACAATACGACATAAATGCGGGAGTACCTCAGGGGTCTATCCTTGGACCTCTATTATTCCTAATATTCATAAACGACCTCCCTGATAAAATTGTTTCGGAGATGGGTATATTTGCCGATGACACCACTCTCTATAACAGATATGAGGGGAAAACAAATGAACACATATCCAAGGAAATGGCAGAAACACTAGAGGATGACCTCCAATCCGTAGTGGAATGGGGACAAAAATGGTTGGTCACATTCAATGCTGCTAAGACTTAGCTTGTTTCCTTCAATAACTACAAGAAACCTTCTCTACCACCAATAGCAATGGCCAAGAACACATTGCCTGAAAGTACTTCTTTTAAACTCCTCGGCCTAACGTTTACAGGGAATATGAACTGGAATAGATACATTGAGAGCATTGCCAAGGCTGCTGCGAGGAAGGTTGGCTCCCTCTACCGTGCTAGAAAACTACTTACGCCTGCCAGTATCCTATACCTCTATAAGGCAACCATTCGCCCATGTATGGAGTACTGTTGTCATGTTTGGGCTGGTGCATCTGCTTCTTGTCTCTCGCTCCTGGACAGGGTTCAAAAGAGAGTCGCCAACCTGATAGGTCCTGAACTGTCATCTAGGCTTCAGCCTCTGTCCCATCGACGAGATGTTGCATCCCTCTGCCTGTTCTACAAATACTTCAATGGTGAATGCTCTGACGAACTGCAAACACTTGTACCTCCCCGACGTAACTACCCCCGACAAACCAGACAAGCTACTAAGTCTCATCCCTTTACAGTAGAGATCCCTAGGTGCAAGAAAGCCTTTTACTCCAATAGTTTCTTCCCCAGAACTGCGGGTCTTTGGAACTCCCTTCCGGGATTCTGCTTTCCCAACTGCAACGATATGCAGAAGTTCAAGTGTAATGTCAACAAACATCTTTCTACTCATCTCCCTTCATAATGACCCCGCTATTTAAGTCCCTGATAGTAGCCCCCTGCTTCAAAGTGGCACTGTGCCTTGTATTGGGTGAAAATTGAATTAAAAAAAAAAAAAAAAAAAAAAAAAAAGTTTTTTAATTTTTTTTAAAAAACAAGATTCAAGTTTATGAAATTTAATGGCATAATGTGCAGTTGAAATATCTATACATATTTCGTTGTCTGTCGGTTCCACTTTTATTGTCAGGCTGTAGTTTGAAATAATATTTTCATTGGTCTGTCACGCTTAAGTTTGAAATAGCATTTTTATGCCTAATCTCACAAATCGAATGAACCTGCATTAAGAATGGATGCGTTGGTTTATTTATTTTCAATCTCGGAGAAGTAAATTATAGACAGAGATTAAGCCAAACCCTCAGAGATTCCGATAATTCCATTTTCACAGCGGAGCCTTGAGAATTGGTCAACAACAATCAGCGATCAGACGTCAAACTCTAAATGGATTTTGGGGGAGGGGAAGGAGCGGGCGGAGTTCTGCAGCTTCTGTCAGTCGTCAAATCTCGTTTGGAAATCATCAATCAGTTGAGTTCGTTATGTATTTCAATAGATCACGTGGTGGCAACGTATGAAATCTCGCTCGCCGAGCGGGTGTTTGTGTGTTTATGGCGGAAGGGAGGTAGGTGGTTAGTCGGAAAGAGATTGACTACATGTCGCGCGGAAAAGATTTTGATTTTCTTCGCAAATGCTAAAAGCTGTCCAATGGATTTCTCCAAAACAATCACGCAATAATAGGCTTAACACGGAAATGAGAAAAATAATTTTTTTTTTTTTTATTTACCCTCAACCCCCACCCACCCGCTTTTGGAAACAAATGCGCAATCCCACTGCAACAATAAAAAATTAAAAAATTACTTTATTTCTACTTTTATTTATTACATATAAATCTCACCTGAAAGCTCATTCTTTTTAACATAATTATGGAATGTTTCTGACTTTTTTAGATGAAGATTGCTAGTTCGTATTGGTTGGAATGTTCAGATTATGGTTCTCATATTGAATGTTATTTTAACAACGTTTCAGTCAATGTAAAGTCCAACCTTTTCTCAATTGTATCTTATCGAACTTTGGAATCTTCCTGTCGAACGCAGAAATCTGTGCAAAATTTCGAAGAAAACCCTTTAGTTAATGTTGGGTAATGGGGACAAAATATACATATAACGGAGACGATAAGACAATTATATTACACACAGTTCATATTTATAATACATAGGAGATGAGAATTCATTATTGAAGGAGGGGATCCAGTTAACAGTATTGAAGGAGTGCGTTTCATATTAAGTTCTTTTACAAATACGATAGACAAAATCACATTACCTTGCAGGTTAAAGATGACAAACGAGAACTTATAAATATGATTATCTTTATTCCATCCGGATGTGATGATCAAGGATTTGAATGCCTTGCTGATTTCTACATTGTCTTTCTTTCCTTTCCTTCGCTTCTGACGAAAAGGGCTTAGCTAACTCTCTGGCTTCATGACTCCACCCTGACTGATCTGTTTCTACTGCTCTCTCCGATCTAGGACTAAACTCGAACCCTTTTAACTGAATATATTGAAAAACTATCCTTCTTTGTGACGTCAGAAACGTTCTCAAACATGTACTCTCCTCACGTGGATTCGCATATCATATGGCCAACACGTTTCTGGCAAAACAAAGACATTCCTTAATTTACAATGTCCGATATCTGACCTAACTAGTTATATCGTTAGTTATTTCTGAACACAATACATTAAATTCCTGTATTCGCTTTTAACTTTTTAATACTTGGTTCAATTCTAGCCTTTTCCTTATAATGCTGTTAATGCTATTTACGTCTTTCTTTAATTACTGGGGTCTTTCCTCTTCCATACATAACACTAATTCACATGGGGTGGGGTAGCATGCTCTCGTTCCATCAGCCATGACTTGGTAGAAGTCTTAAGTAATCTGCAATTGTATTTTGAGTCTTACACCTAAATTTTACCAAGTACTTTATCCACTATGCCACGGGTCCTCAAAAAAAAAAAAAAAAAAAAAAAAAAAAAAAAAAAATAGGACCTCTAACCAGTCACAGCTGACTAAACGAGAGTGTATTACCCCCATGAAGTAAATAAAGGGTTCCGTTCGAAATTCCTTCCAAATTCCCAAGTTCAACAGAAACATTCCAGAGTTCAAAAAAATATACCTGAACAAGGTCGGAGGTTACATCGACTGAAACGTTGTGAAAATAATACTCAAGATGAGAACAGTAGTCTGAAGAATCCAAATAATACGAATAACCAATCCTTATCTCAAAATTTGTTAAACGTTTTATCTCTGCTCTATCGTTACTTTTGTGGCAGGTGCTCCACTTTGTTGTTCCCCCACCCCATAAAGCTTTTGCACAAATACTCGTCTAGCTATGACAACTGTCAACAAGTTCCCTTACTCTCTATATGTGCCTAATACTCAACGAAAATTCTATGAGTAAAGTTTCTTTCCTAGAATTGTCAGGCTGTTGAACACAATATTGTAAGACTGCTTTGCCGCTGACTATAACGTGGTTGTTTTCAAATCCAATGTAAACAAGTTCTTGTTGAGCTGTCCTCTTATATAATCAAACCCAAATTACCCAGAGGCAACACTGATGCTGAGTAATGGTAGATTACTGATCATCACAGTGTTGCCTCTGGACTTTAAGTAATATATATAATTTATACTTTTATACATTTAAATTTTTATATATAATTTATAGTTTTATACATTTAAATTTATATATATAATTTATAGTTTTATATATATAATTTATAGTTTTATATATATAATTTATAGTTTTATATATATAATTTATAGTTTTATATATATAATTTATAGTTTTATATATTCAAATTTATATATATAATTTATAGTTTTATATATATATAATTTATAGTTTTATATATTCAAATTGTTATATATAATTTATAGTTTTATATATATAATTTATAGTTTTATATATTCAAATTTTTATATATAATTTATAGTTTTATATATTCAAATTTTTATATATAATTTATAGTTTTATATATTCAAATTTTTATATATAATTTATAGTTTTATATATTCAAATTTTTATATATAATTTATAGTTTTATATATTCAAATTTATATATATAATTTATAGTTTTATATATTCAAAATTCTCTCAGAAAAATATTTTTTCAAAGCAAATAATTACTTGCACAAAGAGTACAATTCAAAGTAATTTCTTTAATTCATTGATTTTCGGTTCATCTCCTTAGAGGAAAAGTCATTAGCAAAATACAAATCTGGTTTGAAACAATTTTGCAATTCAGCATAGACATAGAAAATATATCAAAAGGGCAGAGAGAAAGAAAATACCCCCCCCCCCAAATATTTTATAATTCAATCTGAATAAACCTCCCAAGAATATTTATAAGATTCAATCTATGATCAAAATTCAGCTCATTATTCTGAGATTTATATATATATATATATATATATATATATATATATATATATATATATGAATGATGGAGTGATAAAAGTGTTGTCCTAAAGAAAACACCACAGCTTTATTTTTAAATTTATTGAAAAAAAAATCAATTAAGTTGATTTGAATATGTAATAGAGCTGATATCTATTCAATGTAGCCATCTTCAGCCTCAATCACTGCCTCGATACGGGTCTGAAACTGAGAGCATGCCTTTTCCATAAGTGCCGGCAGGAGCTCGTCAAATAGTGAATACTCTTCAGATGGCAGCTACCAGGCTGGCATTGGTGTTGTAGGAGGTCATGTTGGTGATGTTCTCAACGTATGACCAAACGAAGTAGTTGCACAGGTTCAGGTCGGAGGAGGTTGGGGGGAGCCAATGAGAGAAGGGTACAAAGTCGTAGCACTCCTTGTGAAGCCAAGCCTGGGTCTCTTTGGACTTGTGGGCTGGTGCAGAGTCCGGCTACCACACCCAGGGTTTGCCAGCAGCCACCCAATTGCACCAGGGGAGCACCACACTCTTCAACACATCTAGATACACTATGGTGATGACTTTCAAGCAGACTTCGAAGATGCAAGGTGGCATAATGTGATCCTCATTGGAAACCACACCAAAGACCATAACTGTGACAAGGATTTTTCTTGAGCTGTGTCCTCGAGTGTTGAACCATCCGGATTTGCATTTCGAGAGTGCTGGTAATGGTCCTGTTAGATTGATAGAGAGCATGAGTTGTAGAGCGACGCATCTCCAATCTTGCTTGTTGAACATTGTGTCACTTTCAGACATAATAGAAGGCTCTTGTTGTTCTTAGGATTCGTACACTACTGGCCAACTAGTAGATAGTCTGGAAAAAAATCGGTTTTCATCAAATGGAAATGGAATCATATCGTTTTTTCTAGGCTGACAATTTATCATGCCACCATATTATATATATATATATGTGTATATATATACCATCTTTTCTAATATGTTGCTTATTTATATACGATATTAGTGTTAACTAATTTGCATATTGTTTTTTTAAAAAGGGCAGGTAACTATTTGCTTTAATCCAATGATTGGTATTGACCATGTTTAAAAAAAAAAAAAATAATGATGCACTGATATATGAAACAATAACAGTATATCTTTATTGTTGGTGATGGTAATGCTTGGTTCGTTGTGAGGATACACAAGAATTTGACAAGTTGACAAGTGCCATGTCGCGCATGGAAAGGGACCCTGCACTCATCCCCAGTGGGCTTTCCTGAGGCCACAATCATGTGGGTGAGGACAGCTGATGGTCTACTTGTATTGCATGTCTGATATTTTGCACAACCACTTGTCCAGCACCCCTCACTCCCTCACCGAAACTTTTAAATTAAACAAAATGAAATGACACCTCAAGCAAAAGATACGTTTAAACCAGGACCAAACTCAAAGAAAACCAACCTGCCTCCTCCCTTGAGGCTTATATTTACAAATATCTGCGGGCTTAGAACTAACTTAGCTGACGTTGAATCATATCTCCTTGTAAACACCCCGGATATCTTAGCATTAAGTGAAACTAACCTTCACTCCTCCATTCCCTCTAACCACTTTAACATGCCTGGTTATCTCCCACTCTGCCGTAATGACTGACAGACATATGCATGGGCTTGGAGTCTATATTCGTAACACCCTCCCCCTGCCTAGAGAAATAAAACTAGAATCAGACGACCAGGCCTTTATGTGCTTCAGACTAAATATGCAACATAATATTAGCTACTTGTATTTTCTCTACCGCTCTCCCTCAACCCAGGACTGTACCCTAATTAACAAAGTCTCTGACAGCATAGATATAGCACTCTCCCTCGATACTAGCGCTGAAGTACATGTATTCGGTGACTTCAATGTCCACCACAGTAACTGGTTTGGATTCTCTAATTACACGGACGTAGCTGGTAGCACAACACATAGCTTCACTATACATTCCCTATCTCAGACGGTTACATTCCCGACATGTTTCCCAGACCAGCAAGACCAACATGCCTCACTTCTAGATCTATTTCTGACAACAGTTCCCGATGATTGTACAACAAATGCCCACAACCCACTCGGGAATGCTGATCATGCTGTGATAATGGTAGAAATCAGCCTAAATTCTCGCCCTAAAACTGAAGACCCACTACTCAAAACAACGAGGTATTACAAAAAAGCCGACTGGGAAGCCATCAGGGAACTCAGAGATGCCCCATAGCAAAATATCTTTTCTCTCCCAGCTGAACAGTGTGCAAATGAGACCACTGAATGGTTAAAAACTGCAATTGAGACATGTTCCAACATGGAAATTCTATAGCAAACCCCACTCTCCTCAATGGTTTATCTCTGCTTGTGCAGCTGCTATTGCTCAAAAGCAGCATGCATTCTGCAGATTCAACTGACATAAGTCCAGTTCAAACAGACAGAAGTATACAGAAGCCATAAATAATTGTAAGAGAGTAATAGTGACAGATAAGACAGATTACACTGAAACCACCAGGAAACGCATTGAAGTACAGAAATTTCTCCACTATCAAACAATCATGAGGCAATGCAAATCTGCTTTCTAGTCGGTTTGCCTCAAACTCCACACTGGACCCGGCACACCACTCCCTCCTCGACTTTCCTTTGTGGACAGACGCCACACTAGACGATTTGAAAATCACCCCTTCTCAGGTGCATGGTATAAAACACCTAGACACCTGCTGAGGTTGCTCCAGTTCTCTCCAATAAATGCCTTAGAGAATCTTGCTTTCCTTACTGCTGGAAAACCGCTTCTGTGGTACCAGTCTTCAAGAACTCTGGTGAAAGAACTGACCCACTAAATTATCGCCTCATTAGCCTCCTCCCACTTTTCGCCAAAATATTTGAGTCCTTAGTTAATCAAGCCCTTGTCCAGCACCTAACAACTGCTAAACTCCTAACCAACAAACAATATGGATTCAGGCAAGCCCGTTCAACAGCAGATATCTTAACTGTAGTTTCTGAACGTATATACCGTTCATTGGATAAAACAGGGGAGGGTAGAGCGGTAGCACTCGATATATCTAAGGCTTTTAACAGGGTATGGCACGATGGTCTTCTAAGGAAAATTAGATCATATGGTATCACTGGAAGAATACATAATGTAATTAAATCCTTCTTAAGTAAAAGAAAAATCCAAGTTGTCCTCGATGGTCGTACATCTAAACAATATATGATATAAATGCGGGAGTACCCCAGGGGTCTATCCTTGGACCTTTATTGTTCCTGATATTCATAAATGACCTCCCTGATAAAATTGTTTCGGAGATGGGTATATTTGTTGATGACACCACCCTCTATAACAAGCATGAGGAGAAAACAAATGAACACATATCTAAGGAAATGGCAGAAACACTAGAAGATGACCTCCAATCCGTAGTGGAATGGGGACAAAAATGGATGGTCACATTCAATGCTGCTAAGACTAAGCTTGTTTCCTTCAATAACTACAAGAAACCTTTTCTACCACCAATAGCAATGGCTAAGAATACACTGCCTGAAAGTACTTCCTTTAAACTCCTTGGCCAAACGTTTACAGGGAACATGAACTGGAATATATACATTGCAGCAGCCTTGGCAATGCTCTCAAAGAAGGTGGGCTCTCTCTACCGTGCCAGAAAACTACTTACGCCTGAAAGTATCCTATACCTCTATAAGGCCACCATTCGCCCATGTATGGAGTACTGTTGTCATGTTTGGGCTGGTGCATCTGCTGCTTGTCTCTCGCTCCTGGACAGGGTTCAAAAGAGAGTCGCCAACCTGATAGGTCCTGAACCGTCATCTAAGCTTCAACCTCTGTCCCATCAACGAAATGTTGCATCCCTCTGCCTCTTCTACAAATACTTTAATGGTGAATGCTCTGACGAACTGCAAGCACTTGTATCTCCTCAACGTGACTACCCCCCCCCCCCGACAAACCCTACAAGCAACTAAGTCCTACTCCTTTACAGTAGAGATCCCTAGGTGTAAGAAAGCGTTTTACTCCAATAGTTTCTTCCCCAGAACTGCAAGTCTTTGGAACTCCCTTCAGGGATACTGCTTTTCCAACTGTACTGATATGCAGAAGTTCAAGTGTAATGTGAACAAACATCTTTCTACTTATCTCCCTTCTTAATGCCCCCACAAATTGTCCCTGATAGTAGCCCCCTATTTCAAAGTGGCACTTGCCTTGTTTGGGGGTGAAGATTTTATAAAAAAAAAAAAAAATAAATAAATAAATTATTCTTACGCCCAAAGCGTCAACCAACAACGATATCCTTTTTGGTTTCTATTATATAACAATTTTTGACCACTTCAAACGCATCTTTGGAACAGCATTGTGACTGTAACTACACGTTTTATTTGGCCACTTTCGTTTAACTGAATTGGCCTGACTTTGGTCAGACTTGATTACACCTGTGTATACCTTTTGCTGAAAATGACCTTTCAAATATTCAACAGTTAACTTATTTTTTGACAATTGATCAAGTTTGTTCTTTGTAGGTGCCTCGTGTCAGGTTCATATTTTATATATTCAGATGATCGTTTTGGTACATTTGATAATTATTTTATCTTGTTTCTTGAATATTGTCGCCAGGTGCACGTCTTTGTCAAAATGACTTATTGGTACACACGGCCTGGGTACTTAACATTTGCGTCACAACATTGTTTAATTTATTTAATTATTGGAATTCTTTTGAGATTTTTATTTATTTGCAGACTATCATCCTCATCTTTTATTGTTGTTGCACGACGTTTTGGCCAACTATTCCTCTGGCCTCCATCTCTTGCATCCTCATCAATTACTACCTGTTGTTGTCTCACCACGTTTTTGGCTAACTAATCTGAAGGCCCGTGGCGCAGTGGATACAAATGTTCACTCTCTACCGTTCCAGGTGAGCATTGTCTGAAGATAGTGGTTTCAATCCTACCCAAAGTCAGCCAAAGGATTATTTAGCCAACAACGTGGAACAACGACAGCAGCTATGGAGGCCAGTAATTGCTGAGGATGCATTCCTATCCCGTCGCGGTTAACTACCTGATGAAGGCCAGAGGAATAGTTGGGACCCTAACAAGTACTACCACTCCGGGTCAGAGTGGACCTGGGAGCAATGGCAATCAAAGGGTGACTTCACACTCCACAAAGCCCATAAGCTGGGGCCTCACCATCGGATATAGTTTAAGGTCATATCCAGGACCATGCCTGGTGTCAGGTTCATATTTTATATATTCAAATGATTGTTTTGGTACATTCGATAATTATTTTATCTTGTTTCTTACATATTGTCGCCAGGTGCACGTCTTTATCAAAATGACTTATTGGTACACACGGCCTCGGTACTTAACATTTGCGTCACAACATTGTTTAATTTATTATTTAATTACTAGCAGTTCTTTGCTCGGGCCCTATGTACTGTTCATAACTTTATGTACATATATATATATATATATATATATTAAAAAGTTTGACTCGTGTCCAGGTAACCTACATCTAAAATTTCAAGAGGAGTTTGGTAGAGTCTGCAAAGGTCTGTTTTTTTTAACTTTAACCCCTTGGCAGAAAAATTTTCGTAAAAAAAAAAAAAAAAAAAAAAAAAAAAAAAAAAAACAATTAAAAAAAGCTTGCCCTATGTCTGAATACACTGTCAAATTTCAAATGTTTAGACCCAAAATTGGCTGAGTAATTTGGTAGAGACCGCAAAGGTAAAATTTTTTAAATCTTTGATTCCAATTTTTACCCTTTAACATTTTTGTGCTCGAATCAAATAAAAAATTTTTTTTTTATCCATGTCCAAGTAACCTGCATCTAAAATTTCAAGTGTTTAGACCTAATAATTGGCAGAGGAGTTTGGTTGAGTTTTCAAAAATAAAATCCTTGAACTTTGACGCTTGTACAGCCAAATTTTTGGCTGTAAACCGATTAAAAAGATTTTCCCAAATCTCAATACCCCTTTGTCAATTTTCAGTCTGCAGACTCGAGATTTGACATTAATCGTTTGGTAGGGAAATGTACACACACACACACAGACACAGACACAGAGACAATTTCACTTTTTTAAATATATAGATTGATACGTGTGTGGGGGTGTGTATATATATGTTTTTCAACCTTAAAACTATATGAAAAGAAAAAAATTAATCTCAAGTCCTTCGTTGGAAAGCGTTTTTTTTCTTATAATCCAAATTTCTTCCAATCACTGTATTAGTTTGCTTTGAAGAATTCACACTAGTTCTAATTTTTAAAGATCATCAGTTATTTACCACGAAAAACTGTTTTGAGTATTTATATAAAAAAAAACAGTACATTATATCATAGCTTCCTAGCAGTGTTGATCAAACACCACTTCCCTAAAAAAAATAAATAAAAAAAAAATGTTCCAGATATCTGATCTACATATATTTCGTTTTTACTCCAAATTATTTTGCTAACCTATTTGTTATAAAAAACAAGTCTTCCTTACCTGTGTCATTTGTCTTTGCCCAAGAAAAAATAAATACAAATTATTTAAAGCTATACACTCGATTCCAGAGATGTACCATGGTTTCATTAACACTTTGCTGTTTAAAAAAAAACCCTTAGAACCCATTCCCAATTATTAGTATCTCGGAATGAAAACTGTTCGAAAAATGGAAGAGGCAGCAAGTTGTCTTCATTAGGAGAGATGCTGATGATTTGAAATGAGTTCTAAGGGCCTTTTTTTCTAAACAATAAAGGCCAACACATATCTATGAAACCATGCTACATCTCTGGAATTTTTAATGTATAGTTTCTAATAAAGTGCATTTTAGCTCTCATATTCCTACGATCAAGCACTTTTCAAAATACCCAGAACACACACACATCTTTTCTGTCCCTTCTATCTTTTAACCCTATCATATCGCCCCCCCCCATTAAATAAATTTTTCCAATTCTAATCTCTAAAATTGTTTTTTCCATTTCTAATCTGAATGTTTTTAAAGTCAGTGTTGTCTTTTTTACCTTTACATTTGTATAATGGCGTTTTTTTTTCTCCTCTTCTGACGAGAAGCATTTAACTTCGAAATGCCATGGCTTAAAGAGGTTTCTCCCTTATTCCTCTTTTTGTGACCCTTACTAACTTGATAATGTAATAAAGTTCCTAAGCAACTTTACCTTCTATTGTTTGCTCCTCTTAACGTTGAAAACTTTTTTTTTTTGCTTAATTATATATATACTAGCAGTTCCGCCCGACTTCTCTCGGGTCCTATGTACTGTTCATACCTTTATGTGCATATGTATATATTAAAACGTGTGAATATGTACAGTAATGCCTTTCTATATAATAGACTTCCATTAAATAAATTTTTCCAATTCTAATCACACAGACAATTTCACTTTTATATATAGATTAGAATTCTTTTGAGATGAATAATTTGTATTATCCTCATCTTTATATTTGTTGTTTAACGTTTCGGCCAACTATTCCTCTGGTCTTCGTCAGGTTGTTAACCACGACGGGATAGGAATGCTGAATCTTCAGTAATTACTGCCTTCGACAACAACTATGGAAGGCAGTAATTACTGAAGATACAGTTTAAGATTCAGCATTCCCATCCCGTCGCGATTAACAACCTGACTGACGAAGGAAGAATAGTTAGCCGAAACATCGTGAAACAACAACTATAAAAGATGAGGATAACAGTCCGCAAATAAATTGTTTTATTTCCTGGACAAATATTTAGTATTCATGTAAAAATATTCCTTTCAGCTTTTCAACAAATTGCGATCCATTTCTAAATTGCAAGTGAAAAGACAAATTGATTTCGCTTTTCTTTATGTTCACATTTAAAAGATGAATAAATTTGTATCGAAATTACCAAAAAATGCTAATGTTTATGTATTACTAGGCGTTGCCCGGTCAAAAATACGCAAAAATATTATATTTTAATCAATGCTGATTTCTTCTTTATTATAAATAGAAATATTGTAGAGGTATTAAATGTAATGTTAAATTCCTAAAAAAAAAAAAAAACACAACGGAAAGGAACTGAAGCATGTGCACACGAGTATTATTTTTTTCTAAACAATTCTTGTAAGTAAAAAAAATATTCAAGCTTAGATCGAAACAAAAACCTAAAGATAGTAAGTGCGATAACCATTAGTCCAGCTTGATACGATCTTTAAAAAGTGCTTTTAAACCTACTTATCCTAAACATAATCTGTCATTTGAAAGATTTACACATGCGCATTCGTGAAACAGTAGACAAACAGATAAAAATCCCACTACACCCCCGCCGTACCAATTTTTAAATTTTGACCACTGAGCAGCCTTTTTTTTCAGATGAAAACCAATTAAAAAGGTTTCCACATGTCTGAATACCCTATATACAAAATTTCAAGTCCATGATCCAAAATTCGTTGAGTATATAGGTTGAGAATTGCCCTCGCACACCCATTCTCACTTTTATAGATATATAAATAACACTTTATATAGATTAATTAATGAGAAAGATTTATTACATGTTTAAAAAGTTAAGAATGAAATGTTTATTATTTTTAATTAATGTTTAAAGTATTTCAAGTAGAGCTTCTGAAAAGCCAGCTAATTAGCATATAAGTCAGCAATATATATATATATATATATATATATATATATATATATATATATATATATATATAGTCCTGGTCAAAATCATAAGACCACTTAAGAAAGTAAGCGTTTACACGTATTATCAAATTTTTAATCAAACAAATGGTTGAAACCATTGCCAAAAGGGAAAATATGAGGGGGGGGAAAAAAATGAAATCTGCTTATTTCGAAACCTTAACCCTGATCTAATAATTATTTAAAAAAAAAAAAAAAAAAAAAAAATATTTTCACCTGGTCAAAATGATAAGACCACTGATAATTTATCTAACAAAAGGCAATTATAAATTATTAAAAAGGGTCTCAGTATTTAGTATAGCCTCCATTATTACGAATTACTTCAAAAATTCTCTTCGGCATGCTTGCAACTAAGTTTTTTATCAATTGCGAAGGAATTTTATCCCATGTACTGAAACCTGAATCAGAAAGTTCCTTTATCGAATCATACTGAGTTCCATCCTTGAACACTTCTTTTGCCATCCATCCCCAAAGATTTTCAATGGGATTAAGGTCCGGAGAACATGCTGGATGATCTAACAATTCTATATTATTTGAAGAAAAGTATTCTCGTGCTTGTCAAGAAGTGTGTATCACAGCGTTGTCTTGCTGGAAAATCCAATTTCTTCCACACAGACGTAGACCTTCGGTCCTGATTGAAGCATTTTCAAGCATTGAAATGTACTTCAATGATGTTTGCCGGCCTTGCACTACTTGCAACTTTAGGGTCCCAGCTGACGAGAAAGCAGCACAGATCATTAAAGACTCTCCTCCACTATTCAGAGTTGAAAAAGTCTCTTTGGGCAAATTTTTATCACGCCAATAGTGTTGAAATTCATCTGGACAATCTAGATTAAACTTTTTGTCATCGGAGAAAATTACATTTTCCCAAATCTCAATATCCCGTATGTCAAATCTAGAGACTCTAGATTTGACATACAGGGTATTGAGATTTGGGAAAATATTTTTAATCAGTTTTCGGCCAGAATTTTGGCTGTCAAGGGCTCAACGTTCAACGATTTGACCTTTGAGAACTCTACCAAACTCCTCTGCCAATTATAGGTCTAAACACTTGAAATTTTAAATATAGGTTACTTGGACATGGATCTAACTTTATAATTTGATTAGAGCCCAAAACAATAAATGTTAAGCGGTCATAATTGGAGTCCAATTTAAAAAAAATTGACCTCTGTGGTCTCTACCAAATTACTCAGCCAATTTTGGGTCTAAACACCTGAAATTTTAGATGTAGGTTACTTGGACATGAGTCAAACATTTTAATTTGAGCCCAAAACAAATGTGAAGGGGTCAAAATTAGGGTCAAAGTCTAAAAAATTTTTTATGTTTGCTTTCTCTACAAACTTTTCTCTGATAGTTAAGGAAGCCCATTATATAGAAAGGCATTACCGTACATATTCACACTTTTAAATATATACATATGCACATAAAGTTATGAACAGTACACAGGACCCGAGAAAAGTCGGGCGGAACTGCTAGTATATATATAATTAAGCAAAAAAAGAAAAGTTTTCAACGTTAAGAGGAGCAAACAATAGAAGATAAAGTTGCTTAGGAACTTTATTACATTATCAAGTTAGTAAGGGTCACAAAAAGAGGAATAAGGGAGAAACCTCTTTAAGCCATGGCATTTCGAAGTTAAATGCTTCTCGTCAGAAGAGGAGAAAAAAAACGCCATTATACAAATGCAAAGGTAAAAAAGACAACACCGACTTTAAAAACATTCAGATTACAAATGAAAAAAAATATTTGGAGATCAGAATTGGAAAAATTTATTTAATGGGGGGGGGGGCGATATGATATGGTTACAAGATAGAAGGGACAGAAAAGATGTGTGTGTGTTCTGGGTATTTTGAAAAGTGCTTGATCGTAGGAATATGAGAGCTAAAATGCACTTTATTAGAAACTATACATTAAAAATTCCAGAGATGTAGCATGGTTTCATAGATATGTGTTGGCCTTTATTGTTTAGAAAAAAAGGCCCTTAGAACTCATTTCAAATCATCAGCATCTCTCCTAATGAAGACAACTTACTGCCTCTTCCATTTTTCGAACAGTTTTCATTCCGAGATACTAATAATTGGGAATGGGTTCTAAGGGTTTTTTTTAAACAGCAAAGTGTTAATGAAACCATGGTACATCTCTGGAATCGAGTGTATAGCTTTAAATAATTTGTATTTATTTTTTCTTGGGCAAAGACAAATGACACAGGTAAGGAAGACTTTTTGTTTTTTATAACAAATAGGTTAGCAAAATAATTTAGAGCAAAAACGAAATATATGTAGATCAGATATCTGGAACATTTTTTTTTTTATTTATTTTTTTTTTTGGAAAGTGGTGTTTGATCAACACTGCTAGGAAGCTATGATATAATGTACTGTTTTTTTATATATAAATACTCAAAACAGTTTTTTTATATAAAAAAACTCAAAACAGTTTTTCGTGGTAAACAACTGATGATCTTTAAAAATTAGAACTAGTGTGAATTCTTCAAAGCAAACTAATACAGTGATTGGAAGAAAATTGGATTAAAAGAAAAAAAACGCTTTCCAACGAAGGACTTGAGATTAATTTTTTTCTTTTTAATATAGTTTTAAGGTTGAAAAACATATATATACACACGCCCATACACGCTAGTTAATAGAGAGAACTTGAATGCCTACTGGACACTATCCTCGAGTGTCTAAGGTCTCTCTGTACAGGGGTTTGTCAGAACAATCTGGCATGAGGATACTTTTTCCATAGAAGTAAACCCTGACCAAATATTCAAAATCACATAGTATTCGCTGCCTAAATAAGATCTTACTATGGCTAACCCACATTAGCTTTTGCAAGGAATGGTGCACCTTCTCCAAGTGATTTTACCTTAAGTAATAGCACAAAGCTGGATACTCCACCAGACTAGATAAATTCTTGTCCTGGAATCCAGTAAGACCAAGAGACCAAAATGAAAGATATACTACAACATATGAGACTAGAGCATTTCTGTAATGATCTGATCTCTGTTGATTACGGGGTAATGACGTTCTTGTACAGTTCTAGGAGGTCTACCTGTCCAGACTTTGAATTCTCTCTTTGATAATGGGTTAGTTTATTGTTAACAGCCTCAGGCGCCCTTACCAGGGAATGCCGAGGGGACTGCCCAGGCACTTTTTGCAGATCAGAGTGCCCCTTCTCGGAGGTGCTGACTTCTCAATTCCACTTTTTGACCCTGGTGTCACAGTTCTTGCATTAGAAGACAGCTAAAAAACAAGCATGTTGCTACTTGGAACATAAGGGACTACTATTTGAAATTGTGTCTAACAGAAGTTGGAGAGTTCAACAGCAAGGTCTCTGTTCACATTACATTTAAACTTGTGCAGGTTAGTAAAGCCAGGGAAGCAAGAAACAGGGTGGGTATTCCAAAGGGAAGAAACTATTAAAATAGAATCCTTTTTGTCATCTATGGACTTTAATAGTGAAAGCAGGGATGTTGTTGCTTGCCAAGAGACTAGTAGTAGATGCTCCAGTCCAGATGTGGCAACAATACTCCTTGCAGTGAAAGGGGGAGATTTTGCTGTTTGTCAAGTTAATCAAGAGCAAATATGTATGAAAACCATATTAAACGGGTTAAAATGCTACAAGTTCATCAGAGCACATTCCATTAAAGTAATTGTAAAACGACACAGGGATGCGACATTGTGACAATGGGAGAGAATTTGGAGCTTGTCCGACAGTGCAAGGCCTATTAGATTTGAGACTCTTTATTTAACGCTGTGTAG
Source organism: Euprymna scolopes (assembly GCF_053919585.1). NCBI lineage: Eukaryota > Metazoa > Mollusca > Cephalopoda > Sepiida > Sepiolidae > Euprymna > Euprymna scolopes. Next base: position 149,797,260 of record NC_136500.1, on the reverse strand, counting down.
TAGTAGATGCATTAGTCCAGATGTGGCAACAATACTCCATGCGGGGGCGAAGTGTGGCTTGGTAAAGATATAGGATACTCTCTGGTGCAAGGTTGTAAGTTTGACCATCACCATTTTTTTTTTTTTAATCTGTCCATCACTTCACTTTTTCCAACTCTGTGGGCGGGGGACTGATGCAATTTAAGACTCGTTAATGCTGTATAAGAGTGAGAGACTAGTAGTAGATGCTCCAACCCAGATGTAATAATACTCCATGCATTGGGCAAATTGTGGCTTTGTAAAGATATCGGATACTCTTTCATATGAGTAATTTTCTAGTACGATAGTGGAAGCTCACCTGCTTTGCAGCAACCTTGGCAATGTCCTCAATGTATTTGCTTTAATTTATGTTACCTATGAATGTTAGGCCAAGATGTTTAGGATGTTATTTGCCAATCGGTGGTCGAGAAGTTTTTTTTTGTATTATTAAGATGGTTGAAAGAAAAGTGCTGAAAATAGGGAGAGACTTGTTTCTCAGACTCCAAGGAACACCACGTGTTTTTACCACGCTAATCATCATAACAAAGAATTCTATTTCACACCGGTCTTTAATCATGTTTCAAGCCTTTTCATTGGCTTCAGTGCTCGATGATGCAGCAATGAAACTAAAAGATATACAGAATCAAAGATCGCTTGCTTCAACCTTCAGATATGAAGTGACACAAGGTTTAATTTTTTTTGTTTTTTTAAACGACCTCAACGTAAATGATAATTAACTTATTTATTATACTAAAACTTATTTAAGAAAATCATGCCATGTATTTGAATTGAAAAATAGAATGGAGATCATTGGCTATTAGCCATGGCTAGCGTATCAAAAAAGTTCTACAGCCAAGTTTAAACTCTGAACATTTTAAAAGAAAATGCCACAACAGGTAATAATTTGGCATCAATTTTCAATTTTGTAGACATAAGTAAAATGGTCGACCTACATAGTCTTATTTTTCGATAGTGAAAAAGGTTACAGGAAGATAAGGAGGGCTGTATAAAGTGAGAAGAGTGAAATCGAAAAAATACGCCATTTTTTTTTTGTTCATTTTTTTTTGGTCATTTATCTTTTTGCTCATTTTTTTTTGTTCATTTATCTTTTTGTTCATTTTTTTTTGTTCATTTTTTTTTTGTCATTTTTTTTTGGTCATTTTTTTTTTGTTCATTTTTTTTTGTTTATTTATCTTTTTGTTCATTTTTTTTTTGTTCATTTTTTTTTTGGTCATTTTTTTTTTGTTCATTTTTTTTTGTTTATTTATCTTTTTGTTCATTTTTTTTTGTTCATTTTTTTTTGTTCATTTTTTTTTGTTCATTTTTTTTTGTTTATTTATCTTTTTGTTCATTTTTTTTTGTTCATTTTTTTTTGGTCATTTTTTTTTTGTTCATTTTTTTTTGTTTATTTATCTTTTTGTTCATTTTTTTTTGTTCATTTTTTTTTTGTTCATTTATCTTTTTGTTCCTATTGACAAATTCTCTCTTTCACGAAAAAGCACAATAAGACGTCATACTTTAAGAAAGTACACAAAGAAAAATGACGTCAAGGGTTTGAGTTCCATATAGAAACGTTGATTTAATTTGAATAAAATACACATCAAGTGTGCTTGAAAGGAACACGTACATCAAATCTGTTGCCGGGGACGCTGGGAAAAATGGTGGGATCCTTCTACCGCTCCAGAAGATATCTCACTACTGATGCAATTCTCTATCTGCATAAAAGCCAAATACGTCCAAGGATAGAGTACTGCTGTCACATCTGGGCAGGAGCTGCTAAAAACAACCTATCTTGCCTTGACAGAGTACAAAATAGACTTCGTGGTTTGGTGGGGGATGCCCTTTTCTCTTCCCTGCAGCCTCTCTCCCACAGAAGAGACGTTGCGAGCCTGTCATTGTTTTATTGTTATTTCCATGGCAACTGCTCATCTGAGCTCCAATCTGTCATCTCGCCCTCCCTCCTCGCCAATCTTTCACGAGAAACACCCGTCTGGCTGAAACTACTGTCAATAATTTTCCCCACTCTTTATCTGTGCCTAAATCCAAACGTAGATTCCATGAGCAGAGCTTCTTTCTTAGAACTGCACGATTTTGGAACTCTCTTCCGTTCGCCTGTTTCCCACCTGACTACAACTTGGACGTCTTCAAGTCCAACATAAACAAACTCCTGACAAACCGCCCACTTAAGTAAGACACTATCAAAACCCCCAATACTAATGATTACTACAATACTATCTCATTGATTACTGTACATGCAATAACCCTTATCCCTGAGTGGCCTCCGGGCCTTGATAAGTGGTGACCCCAATGTAAAAAAGAAAAAAAAAAGAAGCCAAATCACAACATGATATGAAAATAAATATTTTACTGGTTTAAAATTTATAACAAATATATTTCAGAGCTAAACTCCATCTTCAGGATGTTTCTTTTCTTTCTTGCCATGTCACACACGTTTTAGTTTTTTTTTAAGGCTTGGATTGATTATTTTATTTTACGGCATATCAACCCTTTTCAGGTTATTTAATGCAGAATCGAGTACTTTTAGAAAGAGGTTTTATATTTTAATTTTTCATATGTCCAAATATTTATGCATGGAGTTTGGTTTGGTTGTTTTTATTTTTTACGGCATATCAACCCTTTTCAGGTTATTTAATGCAGAATCGAGTACTTTTAGAAAGAGGTTTTATATTTTAATTTTTCATATGTCCAAATATTTATGCATGGAGTTTGGTTTGGTTGTTTTTATTTTTTACGGCATATCAACCCTTTTCAGGTTATTTAATGCAGAATCGAGTACTTTTAGAAAGAGGTTTTATATTTTAATTTTTCATATGTCCAAATATTTATGCATGGAGTTTGGTTTGGTTGTTTTTATTTTTTACGGCATATCAACCCTTTTCAGGTTATTTAATGCAGAATCGAGTACTTTTAGAAAGAGGTTTTATATTTTAATTTTTCATATGTCCAAATATTTATGCATGGAGTTTGGTTTGGTTGTTTTTATTTTTTACGGCATATCAACCCTTTTCAGGTTATTTAATGCAGAATCGAGTACTTTTAGAAAGAGGTTTTATATTTTAATTTTTCATATGTCCAAATATTTATGCATGGAGTTTGGTTTGGTTGTTTTTATTTTTTACGGCATATCAACCCTTTTTGGGTTATTTAATGCAGAATTGTGTAATCGTTGAAAAGTTTTTATGCTTCAAATTTTTTTATGTCTTCAAATGTTTGTTTTTGGTTTTGTAGAAAAAAAAGAATTTGTTTTGCTTTGCAACTGAATTTTGCAAAAGGAAAAGAAAAAAACAAACAATATCAACGTTTGGAGCATTTTAGGGCAGGAAGCTGGTATCTTTAGACAGCCTGATCTGGTAAAACCCTTTGAGAGGAAACCAGAAAGAAAAGGGAGAGTAAATGTCAATCTCGTTCACAATTTATCTCTCTATCATTCCTTAACTCTGATATTTACTTTAAGCTAATGATACAAGAATAATATTAACTTGTGGGACCTGCGGAAATTCCACAGTGGCATCTTTTATATGTAATACATTACTGCTGGGCATTCTGCGAACGTTTAGCGCGAATAGAGACCCTACGATATTATTGTAGCTATTTACAATGTCTCCCCACAGGACAGAGTTAGACACCAGGGTCGTCTTTTAATGTGGAGAAAAGGTACAAAAATAAAAATTGTCTCAGTCGTGAAGGATTTCTCCTCCACTGAAAGAGAACGAGTAATGGAAGTGCCGCATCTGAAGAACAGATACTACACTTTGAGATATTAAATCTTTTATTCAGGCAAAAAAAGAACATGAACAAAAAACTTAGGCATAAGGCCAACTCAAAAGGGGGGGGGGAAGATGGGGGTCTTTGGTCATCCTTGTCACTCTAGAACTAAACAAAAGTTTCTCTTAGCTAGAATCTTCTTTCACCATAATACCGCATTCGCCCTTTCGTACTTGGGGACGTCCTACTTGGCACCCAATTGTTTAAAACATTTTATTTCCGTGTAAAAACAAAAAAGATAACAATGATGATACGATAATTCATTTGTGTCGAGGGCGGGGGGGGGGAAGAAAAAAAAGTGGTCAGTAGGACCCTCCCAACCTTGTCTAGTTGATAGACCGTCTGTTTCACTTGGTTGTAAAGGAACCTGAGCTCTTGCAGGCCGGTCTCTAAGTGGGGATGCTCTATAGATGGGACGAAATAGAGAAAAGAAAATTTTGTGGGTGAGGGATGGGGAGTTAGTGATTGATTTCTTTCTCTCCAAGATGGGCGAAATTTAGAGCGAGGGGTGAGAAGAAAAAATTGCAGATAGGAGGGGATGGGGATCTTGGAGGCTTCCTACTTGGGGAGGGATGAAGCATTTACTCTGCTAGCTAAGAGGCTGAAAATGTATTATGCTTGACGGAACTGCGCGTTCCACACCTAGGCGGGGAACACGTATTCAAACTTGGCTCCTTTTCGTACACACAGACTTGCTACATGTATCCATCTTCTGTCAAATGCAGATACTACACTTTGATCTTGGCCAAAAGGCCAAAGCCCTTTTGTTAAAACTGTGAAAGTATTTATCTAAGTAATCTGGTTAACGTAGTGTCATAAGGATATTGGAGATAAACTGGAATTAGCAGATATATTCTAAGAGTCTGTGAAATATTTCCAGTGTATTGACGCCCTGCGTGAACAGAAGCCCCACAATATCATTATACCATCTTTAGACAGAACAGATACTACCTTTGGATCCTAGCCAGAAGCTCAAAAAGGTATGTTTTAGTTTTACGTATGGCCCAAAGTGTCATTTATTTTTATTTAATTGTTATTTTTAGATTACGTCTTCGGTGATCGGGAGATCTTATTTATTAAAAAGAAGGATAGAAGATAGCACACTACGAATATTAAATTAGAGTATTTATATATACTAACTAGCAGGACCTGTGGAAATTCCACAGAGGACTCATTCATATGTAATACATTGATGTTGGCATTCTGTAGATGTTCAGTGTAAATGGAGACGCTCTGATATGATTGTACCTATTTACAATGCCTCCCCACGGGACAGAGTTAGACACCAGGGTCATTTTTTAACGTGGAGAAAAGGTACAAAAATAAAAAATTGTCTCAGTCGTGAAGGACTGATCCTCCACCGAAAGAGAACAAGAAATGGAAGTGCAGCATCTGAAGAACAGATACAACCCCAACCCGCCCTGATATTATTGTAGCTCTTTTGTTAAAACTACAAAATTATTTATCTAAGCTAGCAGGGACGCCCAGCATAGTTCGGTCGTAAAATACGTTTAAATATGATATTTTAATTCTTGCAGATTTCCTATATATTATTATATAGTTAATGTTCGATTTTTATATATTATGAAGTTGCGATTTTAGAAATAAAAAATATATCCATATGTCTTGGGTGCATAAAACGTTATGAAATATATATAACTTGAGTTCCTTCAGCTATAATCGAAACTGAAACCAAAACTTATGAAGAATTCTTGATAAAATCTCTATATATAAAAGTGAACGTGTCTGTATGTCTGTGTGTGTCTGTGTACATTTCCCAACACAATAACTGTCAATTTTTAGTCTACAGACTCGAAATTTGATATACAGGGTACTGAGATTTGGGAAAATCGATGTGATCGGTTTTTGGCCAGAAATTTGGCGATTAAGGGGTCAAAGTTCAGCGATTTGACCTTTGAGAACTCTACCAAACTCCTCCGACAATTTTGGGTCTATGCACTTGAAATTTTAGATATAGGTTCCTTGGACATGGATCTAACTTAATAACTTGATTTGAGCCCAAAACAATAAATTTTAAGGGGTCAAAGTTTTTTAAAAAATTGACCTCTGCGGTCTCTTCCAAATTACTCAGACAATTTCTGGTCTAAATATTTGAAATTTTACATAAAGGATATTCAGGAGATAGGGCAAGCTTTTTCATCATTTAGTTACCAATATATAAATGTATGTATGTCTGTTTGCATGTCTGCCTTAAACTTTCAATAGAGGCGACGGATTTTACCAAGATCAGTATCGTTTAAAAATTCGACCTTTCATACGACAAATATCGAAAAATTGGCTAAAAATATTAATATCTTCCCCTTCAACTAGGCACTTTTCTACAGGGGGGGTCACTTTTTTTGCCGATATTTTTGTAAGTTATTCCTCCTTTAGATTGTCTAGCCTTAATTTAAAAAATATCGCTTCCGGTTTGGCGGTGGTCGTAACAGCATAAACGTTAGGTTTTACCCAGTTCTTTTCCTCCTTTGCGGTACGGGTTCGAGCCTGCCTTCCTACTACCACTTTTTTTTTTTTGCTCAACATACACATCCAAACACCCGGGAAACGCCGGGCTGAAATGCTAGTTATTTATAAAAAAATAGATTACTGAAATGCCACCAGCTATAATTGAAACCGAAATTTATGAAGAATTCTTGTTAAAATTATTTATTACAAGAAATGGAAGTCTATAACAATTAAACGACTTTCACTCGAATATAAGCCTATTAAGAACAAGAATGCTCACCCTTTAAGAGAGGGGGAGAGGAATGGCAAGAAATAAAGAGAGAGAGAGAGAGGGGTGAGGAAGAGAGAAAGAAAGAAAGAGAAGGCGAAAGAAAGAGAGGGAGTAATTATTTAACCTTTTCTTTAATTCTCTTATGAACTTAGCTATTATTTTTTTTCCACTCTTTTTTTTTTGTACATAAATTGCATGATGAGAGTAATGGAAATAATATTCCGACGAAATAGAGAAATAAAAAAAAAAGGAACAAACCATGTTACGTGTTCATCAACGTTTCGTCTTTATTGCGAGACTTCGCTGGATGAATGAAATTAGGAAAAACAAAACATCAGTACAAATATTTGAAAATATATTTTGGATGTAATGAAATGTATGACCCGGTTTCATTTTAGGAAAAATGAAAAAAAAAAAAAAGTGGGAAATTAAAGTGGGGAGGGGGGGGGGGAACATAGCGTTGTGAAAATCAGTAAGATTTTTTTTCTTTTTTTTTTATAACGTCATATAGCCGTTAATATATTTAAAAAGATATGATGCAATTAATATTCGTTTTGTAAAAAAATATACCCGTTATAATTCAAATATCGAAAAATTGGCCAGAAACATTAATTCCTTCACCCTCAACTAGGCACTTTTCTACAAGGAAAGCCAATATTTTCGAAAGGTATCCCCTTTTTCGATTGACTAGCCTTAATTTAAACCTTCGCCACTTCCATTTTTTTTTTTTTTACGCTCTTTACTTCCTTCGCGGTACGGGTTTGAGCCTGCCTGCTTACGAGCACTTTTTCTTTTTTTTGCTCAACACACACCCGGACAACGCCGGGCACCTAGGCTAGTGTGTGTGTGTGTATATATATATATATATGTTTGTGTAATAATCCACAGACAGACTATTTCACTGTATTACAACTTCAGTGCAGCTAGGCTAGCAACTACCTCAAGCCAGGATCAAAACTCGATCACTGAAAATCGGCACTTCTAGACATTACGTTATTTTGGCTGCTAGGAAGCTCGTGTGTGTGTGTGTGTGTGTGTGTGTGTGTGTGTGTGTGTGTGTGTGAATAAAAACGTTATAAAGTGGATGTTATTTGGTTCCTCAGTTTAAAAAAAAAAATATATATATATATTTAGGCTTTAATTTAAAATCGGAAGAGATCCTTTTGATGGCATCCATATTTGCATCCCTTGACCATATGGAAAGAAAACGTCTTTGTAAGGCTACAGTAAATATAAAGTAATATGGTGTTATGAACATAGCAAAACAAATGCATTGTAATAATTTTCATTTAATCCCGAGCAACGTGGAGTCTTCTTGCTAGTATGAAATGGTTCTGTTGTCAGAGACTCGTGACATTGCCCAAAGGGAGCATGATCTGAACCCAGGAAATGTCTGTACAATTCTAAAATTCTAATTTGCTAAACATGATCCAATTATAATAGTAGAGAATGCCACAAAGAATAGCGAATATTCACGGTCTGCGACACATGCCGAAATAATGTCGATACAAAAAAATTTCAATTAAAAGAAGAAAATCACAGAAAATCTGAAATCACGCAATTATGTTTTCCATGTGGTGGATGGAACGAATGATGTAAGCAAAATGGAGCGTTTTATTATGGATAAGATTTTAAAATTAATCATTTAATATATTTATTTTGCAACATATCAGTGATACAAAATGGTCACGACTGGATGTTTCAAGTGGAAATCCTCTACTCTGCTTGGAATATATAATGAGGCTTTTAATGGAAATTTCCACGGATTAAACTGTATCCATATGAAGATTAATTCTTCAAACTAATACAGATTTTGAATTTTCTGAAAATTTTCAGAGAAAAATTGAGAAAGTATCATATTACTTCATTGGATCGGACTATTGTTTTTATCTTGTTACTGGCTTCATAGTTGGTTTCGTATTTTTGGAGTTGTTTTTGTTTGTTTTTGTTTTTTTTTTTGGTTTTTTTGCCATTGTTTTGTACTTGTGAAAAAAATTTGGTTGACAAAGAGGCGATAACTTTAAAGAATCCAGTAACTTTTCTCTTTTCTTTTCCAAGATGGCGACCAACATACCTGATAAACCAAAGGCTGCATTGACCGAAATGTTGCACAAATATCACTCAAGATGAGAACAATAGTCCGCACCAAAACAAGTAATATAAACGGTCCTCATCTAAAAAAAAAACTGATACAGATTTTGAATTTTCTGAGAAAAATTGAGAAAGTATCACATTACTTACAAGATGAACAGAACGATCTTAAAAAAAACTGAAGAACTCATTTCTGATAACCCCCTCCTCGTTATAATGAATGAGAGGAAAAAAGTATCCGCTCTAAATGTTTTCTTAGACAGAATAAGTATTTTCAGAATGACACTGATGCAAAATAAAATATATTTATGTCAATAGCATAGTGGAATGGATAAACGAAAAGATAGGCTAGCTTAAATCAAGTATCAATATTAGTCGTATTGCCATTTGGGTTTGACTTTAAAAAATCCACAAGATAAATTTATATATTAGCTAAATGATGTATTTAGTTATGCAAAATGGCTTTTTACATTTTTTGCAAGTATTTTCTTTCAACAATATGTGCATTTTTAAAAATCCACAGATGAAAATGTAATACGAAGATTAATTCTTCAGATTTATATGGAATTTGATGCTCTTTCATATTTTTTTCTGAGAAATTTCTGATAATCCCCCCTTATAATGAAGGAGGGAAAAGCTTCTTTTTTAGAAGTGCACACCTGTGGAACTGTTCCGTTTGCCTGTTTCCCACTTGACTACAACTTGGATGTTTTCAAGTCTAACATAAACAAATTCCTGATAACCCCCCACCCCTAAGTAAGACACTTTATCAAATCTCCATTACTAAGGATTACTGCGATATTATCCAATTGATTACTGTACAGCAATAACCCTTATCCCTGAATGGCTTCCGGGCCTTGATAAGTGGTAACTACTATGTAAAAAAAAAGTATTTGCTCTAAATGTTTTAAATGGGATAAGTATTTTCAGAATGATGGGGTCACTGTCGTGTGTATTTTACTAACTTAAGTCTTTTTTAAATATATGTTCCAAACTTTGGTTGCAAATATTCCGACACAAATGCTCCATTATAGTCAGGATAACAAAATAGAGAAGACACGATATTGGTAATAATCCGTTTGTTGTTTAATCCAATGTTGCACATGGGGATTAGCAGAAAGGATTAAATGCACAAACAATAGCTTGATAGATTATCGTGTTCGATATTTGATGTTGTTGAGGATATTTACAAAGACTAGTCTTGCAGAGAAAAGGAGAGAAAGAACGTTGGAAAAGAGAAGGGGAAATAAAGGAGGGATAGAGAGAAAGAAAGAGATAGAGAAACCTTATTGTTATAAAGTTCTTATGTTAAAACCCGTTTTACATGCTGGCAAGTGTTTGACAGCTTTAAGAAATTGACTTCCAAACTAATTTATCTCTGGTCAGGTCTTTATTTATCCTTCTTTAAAATAAAACTACTTGATCAATTCCATGCTATTTTCTTTCTGTCACGTGTATGCGCATTACTTTTTTTTACTTTTTGTTTTTTCTTGTTGGACTCAAACAATGCCGATTCAGGAGAGGTGTTAGGGTTAGATATTGCGCAACCCCTGCCTCACAATTACGCACGTAGCTGCCCCTTCAGGGAGTATCCTTTGTCTTTTGAAACTGAATGGAGCCAAGAGAAGGGGTGAATATGAACAAGCACCTAAGAAATACCTCAGATCGTCTCTAGCTCCTTTAATGGAGAAAGATTTAAGGATAACAAAGAAAGTACATTTAAAAGTTACTGTTATATTTGTGATTTCCCCTTGTTAATAAATTTTGTGAAGTGTTTTTAAGTAATATTTTAATACACGGAGTGTGAAGGAAAATTACAAACTGAATAAATTTGAACTTGATAAATATATGTAAAAAATATTTTTTTCAAGTTTTTTTTTTTTTTTAATCCACGGAAATTTAAATGTTATTACTCTTCTACCCATCTGAAAAAGTTTCAATGGTTTTACTCACTTTTAAACGTTTAATCGGTTCGAAAAATCCAGTATCTAGCGCAAGAAAAATGGCGGCGAATTGGCTCCTAAAATTCAATGTTTTGATAATTGATAAACTAAAAAAAATTATACAACTCACTGTTGATTCTTAGGTCGCTGGACAACTAAGACAGATTTAACTTGGTTACCATGAAGTGATAACCCAATAAGTATTCTGACCATTTTGTCAAATAACATGTTTTATCGTTATTTTCATGGCAGGTGCTCGTCTGAACTCCAATCCCTGGTCCCCCCCTCGCCAATATTTCACGAAAAACACCCGTCTAGCTGAATCCACTGTGAAAAATTTCCCCCACTCTATATCTGTGCCCAAATCAAAACGCGGATTCCATGAACAAAGCTTCTTTCTTAGAACTGCACGCCTGTAGAACTCTGTTCCGTCTGCCTGCTTCCCTCCGGACTACAACTTGGATGTCTTCAAGTCTAATGTTAACAAATTCCTAATGAACCGCCCCCTTAAGTAAACACTTCATCAAATCTCCACACTAACGTAATGTACTTGCAATAACCCTTATCCCTGAGTGGCTTCCGGGCCTTGATAAGTGGTGATCACTGTAAAAAAAAAAAAAAAAAAAAAAAAAAATACCATTTTCTGTTGTACACATTTAATGCCAAGTATTTTCCGCCATCCACTAAAAGTGGAAGTTTATGAAAAATAACCCCTAGTTAACATATAGTCTGGTTGGGGGAGATAATATACAGGGTGAAATGATAAAATTGTCACCCTAGAAAAAAACCACATGATTCCATTTCCGTTTATTGAAAACAGGTTTTCTTTTTTTTTTTGTTGCAGACCATCTACTGGTTGGCCAGTTTTGTTCAAATCCCAAGAGTGATAGGAGCCTTCCATCATGTCTGAAAGTGACACAATGTTCAACGAGCGAGATCGGAGATGCACCACTGTACAACTCATGCTCTCTACCGATCCAAGTTATGACAACAGGAGCATTACCAGCACCCTCAAAATGCAAATCCGGATGGTTCAATGTTTGACACATCAAACCACTCGCAGTCATGGTCTTTGGTGTGGTTTCAAGTGAGGGCCACATCATACCACCTCACATGTTCGAAGTCAACTTGAAAGTCAACACCAAAGTGTACCTAAATGTGCTGAAGAGTGTGGTGATCCCCTGGTGCAATCAGGTGGCCGCTAGCAGATCCTAGGTGTGGCAGCAGGACTCGGTGCCAATTGACAAGTCCAGAGAGACCCAGGCTTGGCTTTGTACCCTTCTCTCACTGGCCATCCTCCCCTCCCCTGACCTAAAGCCGCTGAACTACTCCATTTGGTCATACATCGAGAACACCAAAGCCAACCTGATCACATCCATCCACCGAGTATTCACCAAACTCCTGCCAGCATTTGTGAAAAAGGCATGCTCTCAGTTCCAAGCAGTGATTGAGACTGAAGGCGGCTGCATTGAATAGATGTCAGCTCTACTACATAATCAATTATTTTTTTTTCAATAAAAGTTTAAAAATAAACCTGTGGTATTGTTTTCTTTAGGGTGACAAATTTATCGTTTTCCCCGGAGCTGGCCACCGGAGGATTAAATCAAAGTTTGGTAGATAACAAGAAAAGAAGATGGAGGAGGAGGACAAGAAGTAGGAGGAAGGGGAAGTCTTCGAGAACACAGAGGTGGATGATAAGTAGGATGAGAAAAGTTGAAGCAAAATAGAAATCAAAAAGGGGAGAAGGGAGAGACTGTATGCTTGTCTTACGTACGTTTGATTTGACAAGCGGAACTTCAAACTGGAAGCATCTCAAACACTTAAAAAGATTTATTGAATAAAATCCAACATTTTGTATAATTTAAAGAATGGATTCTATTATGTATATGAAAAAGAAAAGGTTCGGATCGCAAAACAACGACATTTGCCTTTCACGAGTTTTTGTGTAACGTAACGCCCCCTAATTGCTTTCCTAACGGAATTCCAAAAATTAATTGCAAAACACATTCATTTGTTTACATTTTTCGATACCAATAATCAAGAAAACTCAATTAAAGATGCGTACAGCGTCTAGTGTTTCTAAAGAGTCACTAATTTTATACTGGCCAGATTATTATATGAACGAATATGTTATATAGTCATTTATATAACGAGTGTATAACCATTTACTCGTGTCGTCTAATGTCCATGTGTTTACGTATACAACATTTATGACGCTGTTTCTATGATCGTCTAGTGTTTGGACGTGTCGACCCATTAACAAATACACTTTAACAATGGGCATACGACATTTACAACAGACCTTACAACAAAAAGAGGCAGATAACAATTCTCCGGGGGGGGGTAACATTTAGCCAATCAAGCTAAAAACAGCCTATCCTGCCTTGACAGAGTACAAAATAGACTTCGTGGTTTAGTGGGGGGTGCCCTTTTCTCTTCCCTGCAACCTCTCTCCCACAGAAGAGACGTTGTGAGCCTGTATTTGTTTTATCGTTATTTCCATGGCAGGTGCTCGACTGAGCTCCAATCCCTCGTCCCCCCTCGCCAATCCCGTCTGGCTGAAACTACTGTCAATAATTTTCCCCACTCTTTATCTGTGCCTAAATCTAAACGTAGATTCCATGAGCAAAGCTTCTTTCTTAGAACTGCACGCCAGTGGAACTCTCTGCTGCTTGCCTGTTTCTCACCTGACTACAACTTGGATGTCTTCAAATCCAACATAAACAAACTCCTGACAAACCGCCCCCATAAGTAAGACACTATCAAAACTCCCAATACTAACTATTACTACAATACTATCTCATTGATTACTGTAAGCAATAACCTTTATCCCTGAGTGGCCTTGATAAGTGGTGACCCCCATGTAAAAAAAAAACAAAAATAAAAACATACCTTGTCCATCTCTGGCCTTAGTTTCATGGAAAGGTGTAAAGAAAATTTATTCCGAGGAATCAATAAATCTCGGGTTGTATTTCAGCAACTTTATTACAGAGGTTTCCCCATTAGAAAGTTGCATGCTGGTCCTACATTCCTTACAGCGACGACCAAACTAACTAAAAACTTTAATGTTACGTGTATTAATGACGTAATGAAAGAAATATAGATTTTAAAACATGTAAAGATCATCTGATGTTTTTACATAATCTATAATGTTTATATAGAAATTCCTTCATTTGATAGCATTCTAGAGTTGTTGTTAAGAAATACTTCATTCTGAAACACCTATTTTAGCTGAGGTTCCATTTAAACTTATGAAACACAATAATTGACTAGTTTACTCTCTGGCGTTGCCCTGGAACCAACAGCATAATAAACTCAATATCGCTTGATTTTAATAACTAGGAAGAAACAAATTATATTTCACGGGATCCTAGCTTTACCCAGAATAGTTGTGTGGACACATCTAAGAAGATTGCATGGTGTTGAACATTTTCTCATTAATATCTGATTTTATTTTTTTAATTAGATGCGATAGAAAAAGGAGACCTTGTATAGAATTCAGAAGTAAGCGTAAATGTTCATTGCTTGAGCATAGCACACATCGCTCTGAGTCCTTTTAGAAACCATCCTGGCTTAAGTAGTAACTTTGCTAGATGAGAGAGGCATTACACTTTTTTTTCGGAATAAGAATTCCTCCAAGATGTCCACTACACGCTTTATTTTAGTCCGTGTTACCTTCCCTTTGGAAGGACACCAATTGTAACCAAAAGAGCCTATGGTGCAGTGTATAGAGGCGTTGATGTTCCAGGTGAGCATTGACTTAATATAGAGGTTTCATCCTACTCAAGAAGGCTAGAGGGTTAGTTGGCTAAAATTGTGGTGAGACAACTATGGAAGGCAGTAATTACTGGGGATACCGTTACAAAACCCAGCAAAAGTAACAGAAATCTGCAAAATAGAAGTAACCCAGAGAACATTCACCAGCAAAATATGTGGAGTAGACCAAATGAATTACTGGGAGAGGCTGAAGAAGCTGCAATCGTATTCACTACAACGCCAAAGAGAATGGTACATTATCATCTACATATGGAAAATCTTGGAAGCAAGGGTCCCAAACACAACAATAGTAGAAATAAAAACCACACGTGGGACTACAGAGGATAATGTCCCTAATCCACCACAGCTTCAGAGTTTTTTTACAAGAACATTCAATTTCAGCCGCAATAAGAAATATAAAGAGAGTGTCCCTCGACACTTTCAAGAAACAACTGGACATCTGGCTGGAAAAGATACCTGACCAGCCACCAACACCAGGCTACACTAGTCTCAACCTCAATTGTATAGTGGACTGGACCTTTGTATGAAGTGGACAGCCTGGATGTAGTGGAGCTCCAACTCAGCTGTGTTAATAACCGATGGAATAACACAAACTACACTCCTATCTTGTCACGGTTAACCACCTGAAGAAGGCCAGATGAGTTGGCCGAAACAACAATAAAGATGAGGATAACAGTCCGCAAAAGAACGAATGCACAAATTATGAAGCCTCGTTGCAAAGGATTTAAAAAAATAAAATAAAATTTAAAACATAACACTATTCGTTAATTCGTAAAACTTTTTTTTACCTATTTTTGTAAATAAGTTATTGCTCTGTTTTATTGTTATCTCAAAAACTGAGTGTCCCCTTTTTTTTCTCGAGAACTGGATATTTTCATAAACTAAAATACAAACCTTTGTCTAACTGCAAGGCAAGGTTTCAAAAGCAAACGAAAAGGAGACCCAACTCTGGAAGATGTTCTTTTAAACAAGGCAGTAGCTCATTGGTTACAAGAAAATCAAAAGGAAAAGTCAGGGGCAATATTTGATGCCTTTAATTCCCACCTCTCATGATGAGGACTAGGTTTTTGTTCTCTCAGGGCCCAATTTCTTTGTTTGAATAGGGTACAATTCTGGGAGACAATTCTTCCAGGTATTGCCCCCCTCCTTCTTTGAAAAAGTTGTACCCTCCCCCATGTGTTAAACTGACTGTTAAGTCTACTATCAGATCATGTATGGAATACGGTTGTCATATTTGTCATGTGTGTACGCACCTCGTTTAAGATGAAGAAATGTATCTAATTTTATTGGCCCACCCTTTCTTCTCTGCAACTTCTCACAGACGTGATGTTGCTAGTCTTTTCTATAAATACTATTGTATTGCATGTGATCTTCAGAATTGTCTGATCTATTTCCGGCTTCCTTTGTTCCAGCTCTTTCGACTCATTGGTCTAATGGTCTCCATCAATTCATTGTTTTAATACCACATTGTAATACAACTTATTATTGCAGAAGCTTCTTTCTGAGAATTGCAATGGTGTGGAACTTCCTTCCTGCTCACTGTTTTCCTTCTAGATATGACCTTAATCATTTTAATAATCATCTTCCGCTCTTGTTAGCTCTTTACATTCTCTCGATACCAAAATCCATAGTGTTCTGTGTAGTTCTAGAAGGTCCACCTTCCCACGCTTTGCCTTCTCTCTGAGAAGGGTTTAGTTTATTGCTAATCGCCTGAGAATACTCTACCGGGGAATGTTAACAAAGCTGTCCAGACATTTTTGTGCAGGTCAGTTCTCAGGGGGGGGGGTATTGATTCTTCAGACCCACTTTCCGACACTTGTAGCACATCTCTCACTGCAAGAGATAATTAAAGTCCATCAAGTGGCTTCATATACTGTCTGGAACGAAAAGAAAATATGGAAAGCACACATCACATCTCTTGTGTAGATTGAGGGGGGGGGGGTAACCAAGCAACTGCAATCCTTTTATGAACCCGTTTGAGGCATTAGCCATCCTCATATATTAAAGTGGTTAGAGATGTGGAGGGATTAAATACCTATGTATTTGTTTATCACTAAAAAGATAACGTTGTCCTTATATCACCTCACAGATTTGAAAATCAATTTGATTCATTTTATAAGTCACTTTTAATAGCATTTTATTATTTACAACAGATGTAAGCAAAAAAGCGGATTTTTGCAGCTTGTATGAACATATTGACATAAATGTTGGCCAGCAGCAGCTGATGCATTGTTTATTTGCCAACTGCACAGCTGTCTAATTGGCCAGACTGAGATTATATATATATATATATATATATATATATATATTATAGTCATCCACATACAGTACTGTTTCGTGGTTTCACAGCTCATCAGTGCGGCTAGACAAGCAACTACCCCAAGTCTGGATTGAAACCCGATCGCCCAAACGACCGTCGGAGCTTCTGTTGCGCTAATCGGCTGCTGCTATGCAGGCAGTGAATTAACAATGTTTTGACATTGTTAAAATACCTAAGCTCAATTTGTTTACACAAAGAGCATCGCTTTATACGCTAATGGTAATTTGTATATCACTTCCCAATATGCTCAACCTAAGATAGGGAGCATTATATATATATATATATATATATATATATATATGGGAATCAAACTTGGAGTCTAAAGAGGAGAGTTTATTTTAATGTATTAGTAAATGTATTAATACTATTAAAAGAAACCAGTGCTCATTATACTGTAGATATATAATAAGCTCAATAGGTATAGATATCCTAGAGCTATATAAATATTGAGTAAAAAGATTCATAATTTTGAATTAAAAATCAGTTTCAAAATAGAAAACAAACACAATCCAATAGATTGTACGATCGTTCCAGAAACGATGTTCATTTTATTTAAATTAACAATAAATATTGACAATAATTTGGCAAAAAATGTGTTCTGTAATAACAAAGACAAAAATAACAGCATGCCAGAGAATAGACTTACTCAAATTGAAACAGATTTTATAATGGAGATAAAAAAAATGAATATCTGCCTTACACACGACTAAAATGTTAGCTTTATTTTGGTGTCTTTAACTGCCCCCCCCCCATTTTTGCTGATGAGGAGACGGTTATTAAAAGGACAAAATGTTTGTCAAATAATTGTCAATATTCATCTACTTAAATGGATATTTGATGAGGTCATTTGCGAGCACCGATCTCATGGGCCAGAGGTTAGAACTGCCGACTATCAACTTGATTATTGTAGGTTCAATCTCTGGCTCTGGAAAGATGCTGGTCTAGCTGCACTGATGAGCTGTAATACAGCGAAACAGTACTGTATGTGGATGACTACACACACACACACATATATATATATATATATATTATATAAAAGGAACTTTCCGTGCATGTGTGTGTGCGCGCGCGCGTGTTCAAATTCGTTCCTTACGGACTCGAAAACACCTGGGTCGATTTTATTAAAATTTCACACAGTGGTAATTTGTGTGCCTGGCGGTGTTCTTAGACAGGTTTTTATATCCGAATGTCTCCGATAAGTAACAATAATCGAAATAATCCAATGAAAGAAGGAACAGGCGATTTTAACCAAAGTTAACACCTTACACAGTCTAACATCACAAGTGTATCTGAAGTTTTATTACCATGCAACCAGAACAGCCCAAAATATAAAATCAACAGTAGGTTCTTTAATATGACAGAGGCGCGTTCGAAATGAATGTTTCTGTTTAGAGCATAATTGAACCATGACTTTTCCATTTTAAACTTTAATTCAAGACATTATTATATTAAAAAATTTTTTTTTTATAAAATGAACAGTAGGTTCTCTACAGTGCAATATAGATTAGACATATTAAAAAAAGTTTCTTATAAAATCAACAGTAGGTTCTCTACAGTGCAATATAGACTAGAATGCATTGTGGATTAACTTACTGCGGAGAGGCATGTGAGCTTTCTTTTGATGCACCGTGATTGGTCCCTAATTAAAGCAGGCAATTAATCGATTTGATTGAAAATGGGCGATTCCACCGTTGGAAAAATCGGACATTTTATGGTATCATTGTGCCTATTTTCCAATGCCGAAAACGATTCTTTAAATTGCCTTTTTTTTTCCGTTCAAAATTTAATTTTCCATTGTTGGTACTACTAATGAAGTAATAAATATTGATTTATAACGATAAATCGTAAGATTCTGCATCTAAAAACAAAAATTTGTACTAGAATTGTCTGTAAGGGCTCGTGGCGTAGAGTACTTGGTAAAATTTAGTTATAAAAGTTACTCTTCTGGAGGCTGAAGGTTCAATCCTCAGTGCGGGTAAAACTCAAAATAGAATTGCAAATTACTTAGGGCTTCTCAGTTGTGACTGACGGAATGGTTGCCTGCTATGCAAGCCTCCCCCCCCCTCGTGGATCAAATAAAGGGTTCCGCGCAGATTTGCGAGTTCGACAAGATACACTTGAAGAAAGTCGGAGGTTAGATCGACCGGAAACGTTGTGAAAATGACGCTCAAAATGAGAACAGTAACCCAAAGAATCCAAATAATATGAATAATAATAAATATTGATTTGAAATTAAAATCTATAGATCGATCCCCCCCCCACAAGGGTATTTTTATATTTGCGAATACATAGTATATTAGATTTTACGGTAATCAAACACAAGAAAAAAAAACAAAAAAAAACACAAAAACAACAACTATAACTGAATATTTACAGGTTTTAAACGAATCGGGAAAAAATATTGAAATCGTCTCATCACTAATATGTGTGTAATATATATATATATATATATATATATATGATATTAATTTTTTTTTTTTTTTCGTGATAGCATCAAAGAGTCTGGTGAGCTTTCATGTTCCTGTTGACAGTCCCCATCGTATGATGGCAAGTAGCGGGCACAGATATACAGGGGCGCAAAACACTTTACAGCAGCCAAGATAGACCAAGCGGGGCTCAAGAGAGCATGTAGGTAACGACAAACCTTTCCACCCAATCATGGCGATCTTTGGATCCGTGATGTGTGTGACCGTCGGGCTCTGTTGTCCAAAGCAGGTCTTGTTAATCAAATGAAAGTACACTATAATAAGAATTCCGTTGCTGTAATTTCATCCAAACCAATGACCGTCTTCAGTGTCATGTTTGTTTAAGGGTGCGCAAGTCGCTGGCAGGACTAAAATGTCATTTTCGGGCACATGAACTTTCAGGGACTAAGGGGTTGGTAATCGTCTGACAAGACGTCACAATCATCATATATATATATATATATATATATATATATATTATATAAGTGAAAGTGTGTGTGTTTCTGTACATTTTCCTATGCAATAACTGTCAATTTTAAGCCTACAGATTCGAAATTTGATATACAGGGTACTGAGATTTGAGAAAATCGATGTGATTGATTTGCGGACAGAAATTTGATAGAGTTCTCAAAGGTCAAATCGTGTAACTTTGACCCCTTAATCGCCAAACTTCTACAATTTTGGGTCTAAACACGTGAAATTTTAGATATATATTCCTTGGACATGGATCTAACTTAATTTATTTGAGCCCTAAACAATAAATTTTAAGGGGTCATAATAGGGGTAAAAGTTAAAAAAGATTGACGTTTTTTTTGTTGTTGTTTTGCTCAGAATACACATCAAAACACCCGGGCAACGCCGGGTGCCCATGCTAGTCTATAATATAAAGCTGAACGTCTGTGTGTGTGTCTGGTTACGAATAGGCTCCTATATGGTTGACTATTATAGAAAACTGATCACATAATGATAGATGTATCGAGACACAGGAATGGGTATGTTTGATCTGGCATAATGATGAATCATTAAAATTGTGGGGTCTGCGTACGCGCCTGGTCCACAAAGTATGGAAATAAAAAATTAAAAAAAAAAAAAACGTTTACAAGTGTTTTTGATATAGATGTACATAATACTTTGATAAGTATGTTTTAACTTAAATAGGGATGGTATAATAAAATTGTGGGGTCTGCGTTCGCGCCTGACCTCCATAGAATGGAAATATGTCACAAAATTTAAGAAGGTTTCTTAATATAGATCCACAGAATATTGTGATGTTTCAGTGTGAACAGGTATGGTATAATAAATTATGGGGTTTATGTATTTTATTTTTACTTTCATCATATTTTGCTTTAGTTTTGATAACCCCCAAATTCGAAGCTATCTCTTTACAACCCTTCCTTTTCATAACCTATCATACTTTCATAAATCAGTCCATTTTCTGCAGGCTGTTTTTAAACCCAGTCAACGACGGGTACTTTTGCTAGTATATATATATATATATATATATATATATATATATATATATGACACAGAGAGCGTGCTCTTAAATGAAAGACGACCAAAGTGTTCACGTACGTATATAAGAGCATAATATTTTATTACAGATAACACTACATACTAATTCGATGGGCCATCTATACTTGCGGTTTTGCAGAAATAATTGAAATCTGGTCTGTTGAGCTATATATATATATATATATATATATATATATATGCGCCATTACATTCAATCACTATAATATTGTAAATAAATCAACATATGCACACACACACATATTAAAAAACATTTTGTATTCCTATCCGTCAACTAAAAAGAAAGGAAAATATATAAACATTTGTTTTTTCACACACACACGTGTGTGTGTGTGTGTGTGTGTGTGTGTGTGTGTGTGTGTGTGTGTGTGAAAAAACAAATGTTTATATATTTTCCTTCTTTCGAACAGTAGTGATAATTCCTGTCTGCTTACGATCTGTTTTTTTTTTTTTCCATTTGTCGGGAAAATGTTCGAACGTTCTGTTCGAGTGTAAAGAGAAATTTGCCATAGTCACGAACGTTTTCGACTTCCATGGGTCGTCTTCAGGCAAGTGATGAATTAAAAAAAATTCAGTGAACATGTGTGTGTGTGTGTCCAAATAAACATTTTACTTATTTGATTATAAATAAAGGTACACCTTTCTCTTCATTATAATAACTATTATATAAACGTCGTTTTTTTTAGCTTTGAATATTCTTAACCTTATATATATATATATATATATATATATATATATATATATATATATATATATGCGCGGAATGTCCGCACTAAAATTCTTGACAATTCCTTATGGGGATGAAACACGGAAGATTCTGTATAGCTTATTTGCCATTTATATTCATAGCTTATTACCTAGCTCTACTCACGAATTGAGCACTATTGAAGTAAATATTGAAAATTGATACATGAAATATTATGTCTCCTCATAACATTTTATGGGAATACGTGAAATATAGACACTGAATCATACCAGCTGTATTTAAGCCGTGCAAGCAACGCATCCGCATCATCGAATGAAGGGTTTAGATAAATAATTCAACACACATTTTAGCTTTATTTTGTTTAAACGTTAATTTCAGTACATATGCAATGACTAACAAGTAATAAGACAACGTGTATGTATAAAGTTACGTATAGGCGAGAAACACCGGGACTCGATAATCTGCCTGATGGTTTTTATTAATTACAGATATGCAATTATAGTTGTGTTGTATAGACAATATTTACTTGCAATGTTTGCTTTCCGGTTCATGCCTTTGTAACTTAAATGCATAGGGATAAGAGGGATGTGGATGTGGGGATAATCCCCCCCACCCACCACACACACACACACACAACCACCAGGTCTCATAGACGAATGTGAATTCCTAGCGCAAAACGGATAAAAGGTGGCAAAAGAAAGAAAGACAAAAACCCAGAGCGCAAAAATCACGTGCGTGTCTTGTGCTCGTGTGTCGGCAGGGAACGAGCACTTGTTTATGGACGTTCCGTGGATGAACTTAGTGTGTTAAACTCCTCGGGCTTAAAAGTGCGTAATGTTATGCCCCTATTTGTATGTGCATTCGATGAATGTGTGCACAGCATAACCGTTTACACGTACGTGGACGCTCATTTCGATGTCGGAGTGGTGGCGTTGAACATAGTTAATGAGTACTTTTAGTTGCGGGGGAGTGGGTGGGTGGAGCGTGATAACCCGGAAACATCTTTTCTCTCTCGCTTTTTATACCCCTTTTGATTATATATATATATATATATATATATATATATATATATATGAGAGAGAGAATTGGATTATTTGATGGTGTAATATTCATAAAAATCTCATTCATGAAAATTAGTTCTCGTTTTTTTTTTTTTTTTTTTTTTTTTTTTCGATATTGTCTGTTTTATGAAGTTGTTTGAATAAACAAAAAAAAAGATAAAGGCACAATATTTTTATTACAGATGGAACATTCTTTGGAAATAATTGGCATTAATTGAATTTTATGCAATCTTGGATTATTTTTTTTAATGCGTTTAAATTTTAAATATCTTACATCTTTAAATGTAAAAAATAAAATAGTTATTTTTTTAAACCAAAGTTCATTTAAAATTAATTAAAAATAATTCAACGTAAAAAAGGGGAAATATTTTTGAGAATAAAATTTGTATAATAGCTTAATGAAGTCATCACAATCAAAATAGAAAGAGTACTTATGCAGAATACGGACCATGCTGTTATTTGTATTATTTATTTTAGATAGGATTTAACTTGAAAATCCTATTTTTAACGTTTACCCAGTTGTTAGGTGAAAGTACAAAGTAGTTTTAAAAAATGTCACGTTAAGAATGAATTTCTAAATAATAACGTTATTTCAGCACGGTCCGTATTCTGCATTAGTATCAAAAGCAAAAACAATTTTGAAAGTGTTTTCTACAAAATAAATAAAACTCCGAACGACTCAACTTCCTGACAATATTATTACGTCATAAGCGTCTGTTGATAAATTATATAAATAAAATAAAAAATGAAGTTATTTTTGTCCCACGTGCCCAGTTGCGTGTTTTGCAACAATGGTAAATTATTTTTAAAGCTGTTCATGAATGCACTGCTCGAATTCAAAGAACGGGGGGGGGGGGGTGATAACATAATATCTCTTAAAATTTACCGTAAAGATATTCGTTTGTTTTCTTAGACGATCATAATTAAGATTGCAATATTTGTCAAACTCAAAAATTTTGCAATTGTCTAGAACACAACAAACCGGAATTGCTACTCACCTTAAATATTAGAGACACTTTTTTTCGTTTTTTTTTTTTTTTTTCTCCTTTGAAATTTAAGTTAAACAACCCAAGCTGTAACGATATGGCAATACAAACGCGCAGGGTCCACCGAGAGAAGGGAAGAGTGATGGAGACGGACGAAAACCGGGGTTTCTTTTTTGCAATCGCGTTGTCCAACTTCCAACCAGAAGATTCTTCGATTTCTTCTTCGTCGTCGTCTAAGTTTTTCTTGTCTGGAAGAATTGCAGACTGGTTGGTCTGGGAGAGGAGGAGAAGGAGGAGGAGAAAGAAAAAGAAGAAAAAGGCAAAACCAATTCCCGTTTCTCAGCAGAAATGCCCGGTTCGGTTCGCTCCTTCCTGCGCTGTTGCTGCATCAGGTGTCACCATACAGATACCAAAAGAAAGCAGAAGGAAGAAAACCAATGCCAGAATCTTGATTCTTCTTTTTTTAGGTCGTTATATTAATTTTTATTAATCTCTCTCTCTCTCTCCTTCCTTCCTTCCTTCCTTCAGCTGACACGATCGGTTCGCAACTTCCAAGCATACAAAGATACGCGTGTTTTTGAAAACGAAAGAGAGAGGGCGGGGATTTCTCCCTGTGTGGGTGAGCAGGGAAGGAATGAGGGTAAAGCACAGGTGCGTGTCAGGGAGGCGAGGCGGTGGAATTATGATCGATTAATGAATGCGTGTTTATATACATGCAGTTTTGATTGTGTATTCATTCATTCCCACCTTCAAACACCCCCACAACCACAACTCATCCAGCTGATTGGTCGCCAATATTTTCTTCCAGTGATTGAGAGAATATAAACATCTATCTAGCTTTCGGGAATTTTAAATATGACTACCCTTGGAGTAAATGTGGTATTATGGTGATTGAAGACTATCTAGGAATAGCTTAGACACTTGTAAGGTGCAGTGGGAAGAATAACCATAGATAACTCTGCTCACACATTTAAATGGCCTTGTCTTATTTTCGATTATTGTATAATTTTCGTAAATTATTAAATTTTTCAACGTATACTATATAAACTGTCCATATATATATATATATATATATATATATATATATATATATATATATATATATATACACATATACTAGCAAAAGTACCCGTCGTAGACTGGGTTCAAAAACAGCCTACAGAAAATGGACTCTGATTTATGAAAGTATGATAGGTTATGAAAAGAAAGGGTTGTAAAGAAATAGCTTCGAATTTGAGGGTATCAAAACCAAAGCAACATATGATGAAAGTAAAAATAAAATAGATAAACCCCATAATTTATCATACCATACCTGTCCACACTGAAACACTTATCACAATATTCTGTGGATCTATATTAAAAAAAAACCTTGTTAAACTTTGTGACATATTCCCATTCTATGGAGTTCAGGCGGGAACGAACACCCCCATAATTTTATTATACCATATTTCTTCAAACTGAAACATCAAAGTATACCTACGCAGGCAGATATGAAAAGTCTTTATTAAAGTTTGTGCTGATTTCCATTCTATGGAGGCCAGGCGTGAATGCAGACCCCACAATTTTATTATACCATCCCTATTTAAGCTAAAACATACTTATCAAAGTATTATGTACATCTGTATCAAAAACACTTGTAAACGTTTTTTTTTTTTAATTCTTAAATTTTTTATTTCCATACTTTGTGGACCAGGCGCGTACGCAGACCCCACAATTTTAATGAATCATCATTATTCCAGATCAGACATACCCATTCCTGTGTCTCGATACATCTTCTATCATTATATATGATCAGTTTTCTATAATAGTCAACCATACAGGCGCCTATTCGTGACCAGACACACAGACGTTCAACTTTATATATATATATATATATATATATATATATATATATATATGTGTGTGTGTGTGTGTGTGTGTAGTCAACCACATACATTATCGTTTCGTTGTATCACAACTCATCAGTGCGGTTAGACTAGCACTTTTCCCAAGCAGAGGATTAAACCTAGAACTATCGCGTTCATAGCCGGCAGTTCTACCTCATATGGGTAGAACTGCCGGCTATGAACGCTATAGAACATGGGTTAGACTGTATATATGTTCAAATGATCTCAAGAGAAAAATTTTTTTTTCAAAAGTGCTCAATCAATATGTAGAGCTATTATAAATGACATAAATATCAGTAAAATCCTACGCGGATTAATCAATGGTTCGATAATGTTACTCATCTCAGAGGTTCAACAATGCCTTAAAATAATAAAATGGAAGAACCTTCAGAACTCTCTTCCATTTTCCTGCTTTACAACTGACAACATGGTCGTCTTCAAGTCCAATGTAAACAAGTTCTTGATGAGCCGTCCCCTTAAGTAATCCAATGTACCAAATTTATACTGCTAACGATTACTAAGATATTGTCCTTTTGACTACTGTACACTCTTTAACCCTTATCCTCGAGTGGCCTCTGAGCCTTCAGAAGTGTCGGTTCCTTTGTAAAGAAAAAAGAAAAAAAAAGTTAATGAAGATGAATTAAAATAAAACGTAATTTTTTTTTCTTTACGCGCCATATGTCTGGCTGTTTGATTTATTGTATATGGGCGGAGGAGGAAACACGTGAGAGGAAGAAGGAGACATGTGCGAACCTTTTCAAGTCTCACACAAAAACACGCGTTCACATTTCAAGCTATATTACTTGTCATATACATACGCGCACACAAACATACGCGCCCACGTCCACACACGTACATATATTCACGTTCGCGTACATACACTCACATTCACGTGTATATACACACACGCTAACGTACACACATGTACTCGCACACGCTAACGTACACACATACACGCGCACACGCTAACGTACACAAGGACGACGTCACTTCCTCTTTCAATGGAAATCCACACATGCGCAAAGAACACCGGAAACAAGTATCAAACAAAGAGCAATAACCGGCTTCTTTCTTTTTGGACCAGCTCTCGACCAGAGAGGTTGGGCTAACCAGCCGCCACCCTTTCGGAAGGAGCACGCTCGTGCGCATCATGTCCACTGCGACCATGCATGAGGCACGAGCTAACAAACCGTATGTGCACATTCTCACTCTTTCTCTCTCTATCTACTACTGGTCCCCGAGAACAACTTCGCGTAGCTAACTGCTAACGGACGTCAACTCTTTAATCCTCTTCTTTGTCTACACGCTGGACTATCATTCCAATTTCCACTTCAACACTCACTTCTCTTCCCACGCGCGAACAAACGATAGTGAGATGAACACACATTTCCTTTTCTTTCTACAACGCCAGTCCCGCAACGAACGATGATTACACCCGCGCGGACATGAACACATGTTGTATCTGAAACATTCATTCTTTCAACAGTAAATAAATGACACGTTTATCTTATCCATCAATTAAGTCTGTTTCCTTCAATTCCATTTGTTTCATTATTTTCTTGTAGCGAGCTAGGGTATTATATACTGGTCCGTTACAGACAACAATTGTTGTCTGTCTGCCGAAGGTTAGCTCTGTTAATAACTTATTAGTTTTTAAAATTTTGCTTTTTATTCTATCCTTTTTACACATTTATTTAGTAAGCATTTTATGTCATTATTGCACCCCTGATGAACGTAGTAACATTGTTAAAACGTTGATTAATCCGCGTAGGGTTTTTCTAATTTTTATATAATTTCAATTATGTATATATAATTATGCCGCCACATAAACTGTTATAAGGCGATATAATTTATGTATTGATTTTCAGTATTTACTTCAGTGCTCAATGCGTAAATAGAGTTAGGTAGTAATTAATGAAAATATTAGGTACGGGCAATTAATTGCTGCTTCGGTAGGGGGGTATGTTTTTAACGTCGGTTAATCATAATTTAAATTTTCGAGTACTTTTTTTTATTGTATTTGAAAGATTATAGTTTAAAGTTTATTTCTTAAAGAAAAAAAGTGCGTGAAATAAAAAAAAAATACATGGAATAATTTTATCTCAAATCTGAAAAACACTAGATTTCACGTAAAAATTCATCATGACAAAAATCACGTTTACATTTTTCTGTCAAAAAAAAATCTAAGTTTTCTGGAATTATTTCCAACTATTAAGTTAAAGTCTCAAGATAATGAATTAATACAATAAATTAATACAATAAATTAATACAATAAATGTACTTAACTTTTGCAAAAAAAGTAATAATTATCTAAAAATATATCATTAATAGGAACGAGACTTCATCTTACAAAAGAAAAAAAAAACTCTAGCGGCAAAATTCAAATATGTATGGAAGGACAAGTTAAACATAATTTATGTCTTTAACATTATTCCGGCATACTGAGCGACTTTTTTTTTTTTTTTTAGTTGAAGACCCTCCTGCCTTCATTTGAAAATGCATAAAAGTTAATTAAATTCATTAATTATACTACTGACAATTTATTCTTTTAAAAAAAGAAAAGTTAGCGCCATTATTAATATAAATACAGAATAACAATTGGTTAAGAAAACAATTTATAATCATTGAAAAAATTACACACTAAAAACATACAGACTTACGTTAAAATTTATAATGTTTACGTGAAATTTAAAGTTGATGAACACAAGCAGGCAGGTAGTTAAAAAGAGGAGGAGGAGGTAGAGGGTGGGCAAAACAGACTGGCTTTCTTTTCAACTCTGCGCATCCGTACTTACCGACATGGAACGTTCGTATAATTTTTTCCATTTTTTAATTAAATTATTTTTCTATGTTCCTGTTTTTCAATTTAATTTTTTTAACTTTATTTTTCAAGATTATATGAACATTATTTTACGTTCATAATTATACGTTCTTGCGTGCAATGGAAATATTAGAATCTTAAATATAAAGATTACGTTAAAAATGTAAGCGTAAAAAAGTAGAAATATTTTCTGCAATTATAATTTTTTCTGTGAAAATATTAAACAAACAATGCTTAATTCAATGAATATTGGTAGCTCGAGAATTTAATTTTTTTTACGGAAGCCCAAATTTCAGCCAATCAAAACGCTGTTTCAAAATGAAGTCATGATAGTAAAAGGAGGTACGGGTGTCAGATTTCTTCCCCCCCCCCCAGACGTGCATCCATACATTCCTATTTTGATCGTTTGTATCAATTTTTATCATTTTTTTTTTTTTTTATTTAATTATTTTTTATGTTCCTATTTAAAAAAAAATTTTTTTATTATTGTTCGAGATTATATAAAAATTATGTTACGCCGAAAGTTTCACATTCTTGCGAGCAAGGACATTATGAAAATCTTGCATATAAAAATTATGCGAAATTTGTAATTTGAAAAAAAAACCTAGAATTTTTTTGCTATAATTTTTGTGTGAAAATATTAAATAAACAATGTTTAATCCAATGGTAATATCGGTAGTTCGAGAAATTCATTTTTCTTCGAGTTATATCGAATTCATTAATACGGACTTTAGGGGCTTTTTTTTTTCGTAATGTCCATGTAAAAATTATTTTATTTTATTGTTACAAATTACGATGCTTTATTTATATAAAAAAAAGTAAAAATAAATTCTTGCGTTTTTATTTACTACTGAAAACCATAACTTTAGTAAAGGTATTTTTTGTTTAACCAAAATAATACATTTCCACTCGGATTTAAATAAAAATAACTAGTTCATTATATTCCGTGATCATTATTTGATAAATACTGAAAATTTAATTAAAATTGGTTAATTTCTTGATTTTTGCTGAATTTTTAAGCAAAGGGAGGGGTCAAAATGTTTATATATTTTGAGCATCGGCATTCATTTTGCCCGTACCTAGAGAAAACATATATAGTAATTAAGATATACAGAGGCTTCCATGTTTCATTCTCGTAGGCAAACGCCAGGCTAAACTTCATGCATTTTAGACTGACGATTTTCTATAAGGTTAAAATGCAGAAACCCATGTAGTTTAATTGCTAATCTTAAATGGTGAAATCGGGTGTTTTTTTTTTTTTTTTTTTTTTTTTTTTTTTACAAGAGAGTCACCACATATCAAGACCCAAAGATAACTTGAAGATAAGGGTTAATGTGTGTACGGTGGTTGCTGGGACAACAACATAGTATTCATTAATGGTAGAGATTGTTTAGAATTTGATTATTTAAAAGAACAGCTCAACAAGAACTTGTTTATATTGGACTTGAAGACGACCACATTGTATTTAACTGGAAAACAGGCCAGTGAAACAGTGATCCACAGGCGGGTAGTCTTATGAAAGAAGACTTGTTCATGAAATTTGCATTTAGATTTAGGCACAACTAGGGGGTAGTGAAAATTGTTGATATTGATTGTAGCTAGACAAGTGTTTTTTATACGTTGGCAGGGGGGGGGGGCTGTAAATTGAAGCTCAGACGAACACTTGCCATGAAAATAACTATAGAGCAGAAACAGGCTCACATCTCTTCTATAAGAAAGACGTTACAGAGAAACATGACTTGCTAGGTTTTGAAGCTGGTTTAGAACTGTCAAAACAGGATATGAGTTTTGAGTAGCTCCTATCCAAATGTGGTAACAATACTGCATTTTAGGACGTATCTGGCGCTTATACAGGAAGAGGATTGCGTTGTAAAGTACCTTTTGGAGTGGTATAATGATGCAACCATTTTTCCGTCGACCTTAGCCACAGATTTGCTGTAGGTTTTCCATTTCAGGTCAGGAGCAAAAGTGAGACCCAGAAGCTTTTTAAAGTAGAGAACTTTTTTTTTTTTAGACGAGAGCCACTCATATCAATTGTGGGCAAAATGGGGATCAGATGGTTTATAGTGAAAAGATAGGTTTGGTTTTGGATGTATTAAGATTAACAAGCCATCTTTTATCCTATTGCACCACCGACTGTGGTTGGAGGAGAGACTCAGAAAAAGCTTAGTTATTGTTGGCCTTTGAAGTGTTGCCATAAACTGTAGTGTCATCTGCATATACGTTGATGAATGAACTTACAATGTGGTTTGAGAAATCATTGATAGAGATAAGAGTTGGATCCAGGATGGATCCTTGAGACAAGCCAGCATTGGACTTCTTATCGACGACTACTTGTATAAACCCATCGGAGAGAAAGAATTTGTTGGTTAAGAAGACCTTTCCAGATTCCATAGCTGGAAGTCTTGTGAAGTAGACCTTTATTCTAAACCCTATTAAATGCCTTTGATATGTCAAGAGCTATTGCTCTTGAGAGGAAACTCCAGTCAATAGATTCACTGATCCTATGTGAAATTACAGTCAGTACATCAGTTGTAGATCTTGCAAGACGGAAACCATATTGCTTATCACTGAGTAGGTTGTTTTTGCTGAGGTGGGTGATAATTTCTCTATTTAACACGCATCCAAGCAACTTACTCATGACACAAAGACTAATTGGTCTGTAGTAAGATGCAAAAGACCGTTCTTCAATGAGGTTTTCCAAAGTGTTGGGAAGCATTTCTCCTTTAAGCATCGATTGAACAGCGTTGCAAGAATGGGTGGTAGTTCCAGTCAGTTTTTGTTTAGTACTATAACTGGAATATTGTCAAGACCAGTTGCTTTGTTAGCATCAAGGTTTTTCGATGAATGTGGCAATGTCACGATTAGATATGTGGATGTCACTGATTATTTTCAGTCTTGGGAGAAAATTTGGGAAGTAGGTGGGCCTGATCGCATAGGGTTGAGTTTTCTGCAAAGTTCTTGACAAAGAGTTTGGATTTGTCAGATGCTTACGAAATCACTTTAGGCTCGTTGATAACCGAGATAAAGACACTAATCTGTTCAGGACCTTGTTATTCGCTAAACCCCATGGGAACCAAACCTGTTATATTTTGGTCTGATGGACTGAGCATATGACTCACAGTTTCTATAATCCTTTTGCAGTAATTGCTAGCAGTTCTAAAACGCAACTTTAGTTTTAAAACATTTTTTACGTTTAGAGTAATTGAAGTAGTGATTTCTGAGTACAATAGTGGCAGCACATTCGGGGGTGCACGATGGCTGCCTGTTCAGTTTCTGGTGAAACTTCTTTCGGGTGCTATAGTAGACACTTTTTTTTTTAACAGAGCGTAGGAGTAGTTCCGATATGAACTTTCAGAAAGTCTCCCAGTCAGCCATTGAGTATCGATACACTTTTCAATGGAGAAGGATATTTGTTTTTTTTTTTGTCTGGATAAATTTAAGATAATATTAACATGGTGAAAAGAAATGTTAATTAGCACAAACAAAATTCATGCAAGGTAAATCATCTGATTTGTATCTTTGGTCACGTGATATTAATGACGTAACGAGATAGCTTAGTAATACACGTGATCAGTTAGTGCTTAGAGCTTGAAGACGACAAAGTCAAAGCACTCAGTGAAGCGAGGAGTCAAACGCCTATCAAATGTAAGGAACAATGAACCAGCATGCAGCTTTCCAATGGGGAAACATCCGTAATAAAGTTGCTGAAAAGACAACCCGAGATTTGTTGATTCATTGGGATGAATCTTCTGTCAAACAAGACCAAAGATGGACCAGGTATGTTTCTCCATTGGCTGATGTGAACTCCCAGGGAACTGTCATCCGTCCCTTTTTGTTATGTTACATATCCTGTTCATACTCATCACTAGACGATCAAATATATCGACACGTAAATATATACACACTAGACGAAGACATATACTCATAAATATATACAAACACCATTACATTACACATCCTTCACAACTATTTTGGAGGTTACCAATAAAGGCTACGGTCATATTTTGGAGGTATGTGTCAAATATGGAATTTCTGACGCTTTTAATTCCCTTGGATTATCATCATCATTATTATTATTTTGATGCAGAGGGTTACTACTAGAAACATAAGTTGCAGGGATACTATGGAGGGAGATGACCACTATTCAACTTTCTCAACATAAACATGATAAATTCAAAATAAGTAAAGTTCAGAATGACTCAACGAGTCAAGTATTCCTTAGTTATTTAAAAAAAAAAAATTTTTTTTTTAATTTTTCGGTAAAAGATAATTACTGATTCACTGTTTGAATATACACATATTTGCATAAAACTTCTAAAAACCGATTTTATTTTATTGGAGAAATCTTTAATGTTTTAAAATCAATGTTTTGTAATTTCATTTTCAATAGATGGAATTTCTAAATTATACACACTAGACGTTAATTTATTAACGTGTCCTCTACGAGCGGCAGGACACCATTTGAACAAATCCATCTAATTGGCTTAAAACTGGCCCTGCCCACCAATAATGACCGTATCTTCCCTTAAATAAATTTGGAAAATAAAATAAAATTCATTTTAAAATTAACGTTATCCTTTTCCGACAAAAATATCAATATTATCTGCTGGAAATTTAGAACCGAGAGGTGGGTTGTAATCGATTGAAATTTTAATCAATTTTTTTTTATTCTGATTAAACATTTTTGTATGCTAGTATGTCCATTTTAAGTATAAGTTTCAAAACTACCTAACCACATTCTCAGGCAACATGGAATGAAATAAATGCACAGAAGATGCTGCCAAGACTGCAGCAAAAAGTTAAATTCTCTTTACTAAGCTAGAAAATTTCTGCTGGTACCCTATATCTCTAGTCGTCAGTTGATGTGATATTGTTTTCATGTCTGGACTAATGCACCAATCAAGTGGGATTTCTAATCTAACAAGTACTGCACTGTCTGTCAAATTCCAGCTCCAGTCGCATCACCACAGTAACATCCCTGTGATTGCTTTGCAAGTACTTCCACGAAGTGTATACAGATGAATTTACTGCACCTTGTACCCCCCCTCTCAATATAAATATCTGGCTAGCAGCAAAATCACACCCCTTCACTGTAGGGGTCCCTAGATACCGAAAGATTTCATACTTTAAAAACTTTCCTCGAACTCGATACCGTTGGAATTCCCTCCTTGCTTCCCGTTCCCCCAAACCATATAAACTTGAAAAAGTTTAAGCGAAATGTGAACAAGCATCTTGCTAATTAAGCCTCCACCCATGTTTCTTACCTTATAAATCTGGCCTCGATCACAGTAACCGCTTAGACTTCAAGAGAAAAAACATCTTTCAAGAGTAGAAGTTCGTTTAGGTGTTGATCATGGATTGTTCATTTGTGTGTGTGTGTGTGTGTGTGTGTGTGTGTGTGTGTGTGTGTGTGTGTGTGTGCGCGCAACGCGTAGTTTACGTGACATGGTTAATAAAATATTGGAAATTCTGAGATATCGTTTGGAATTTGAGATCTTATTAGAAATTTACGAAAGCTAAAAGCGATTTTTTTTCTTTTTAAATGAATTGTTTATTTACCTTAAAGAATTGAATGTGTCGACTTCCAAACATATGAAGTCATTTTTATATTCACCATGTTACGTATGCCAAGTGTTGCACGCACGCGCGCGCACACACACACAAAAAAAAGAAAAAAAGACCATCTGCGATTAACACCTCGAAAGACTTCTATCCTTAAGATTTTATATTTGTCGGAAAAATAAAAAATAAAAACAATAAGATACGTATTGAACCGTGGCTACCGTAATATGATGGCCTAGCGACGACTATAATTTAGTCTGGTGACGTCATGAACATCGGCCTGTTGAAATTTGGTCACGTGTCTCATGACTAAACCGGAAGTTGGTTTAAAGTTTTGGAGGGTTAAATAAATTTAAACATGCCGTCGAGATCTATAGTTCCAAAATGCCGAGGTAACTACGAAAATGGACCAAAAGTTAGTGTTTTCATTTCTCCCCAAAAAAGGAAATAATTTACCAGTGGATTAATGCAATAAAAAGAAAGGATTTTACTCCATCTAAATATAGCAGAGTAAGTGTTAAAATGTTTGAGATATTTAAAAAAAAAAAAAAAAAAAAAAAAAAAAAAAAACGCGCCTTTTTTTATTTTTATTTATTTTTTTTAGAACGTATTTTAAAATAAAAATGAAAGTATATATATAAAAAATGAATTGGTGCTTCTACACTTTATTGCCGAAATTGGAGACGCCATTTTATTTCACGCACCTGCTGTGCAAATGTAAGGGAGGCACCATTATTTTAAACTATGGCCGAAGCATGAAATAAATGACAAAAAAAAAAATTAAACTTTCGGAAAGAACTATGTGAAAAAAAATAATAAATTACTGAAAGCGGGAAATGAAAGCAAAAACATTTACTGTATAAAAATGTATCAAAATTGTAAAAACATTTATTGAAAAGTTTCCGTAAGAAAATATAATTTTAATAAAATATTGTGTTGTGTTTTAATAGTGGATTTTATCCCGCGTAAGTCTTTTTTTCGAATTCCCGTCGCCACTGTTGTGTCTGCACAATAATTAACAAGAACACGAAAGTAAAGGTTTACAATAATATATTACGAAGAAAAGTTATATACATATTTATATGTCTTCAGATATACTTCAGTTGGAGATATTCCGGCAGGTGGTGTGTTGCAGGTCTTACTGGAGGCAGCATAAGCGTCTTGCCTATTTGACGGTCGTTGCCGGACTCCCCCGGTATTGGTGATTGATACCTTTATGTATCTCACTCACCCGCCTATGTTAATTAGTGGGTGTCTCCACAACATAGTCTAATGAAAGCAACATTGGATTTTTATAAAATAGTTTGGGTTTTTTTCGAACAATTAAATAATTTTAAACATGTTATTGATTAGTTTGTTGTTAACCCCTCAAACTTGCTTTAATTCAATAACATGTTTAAAATTATTTATTTGTTCGAGAAAAAAAAATCTATTTTATAAAAATCCAATGTTGCTTTCATTACAATATTTTATTAAAATTATATTTTCTTATGGAAACTTCAATAAATGTTTTTACAATTATATTTTGATACATTTTTATACAATAAATGTTTTTGTTTTCATTTCCCGTTTTCAGTAATTTATTCACTTTTTTCCATAATTCTTTCCGGAAGTTTAATTTTTTTGTTATTTATTTCATGCTTC
This sequence comes from Euprymna scolopes, assembly GCF_053919585.1. Classification (NCBI taxonomy): domain Eukaryota; kingdom Metazoa; phylum Mollusca; class Cephalopoda; order Sepiida; family Sepiolidae; genus Euprymna; species Euprymna scolopes. The sequence goes on along the minus strand of NC_136500.1, from coordinate 149,761,924 downwards.
GGCCATAGTTTAAAATAACGGTGCCTCCCTTACATTTGCACAGCAGGTGCGTGAAATAAAATGGCATCTCCAATTTCGGCAATAAAGTGTAGAAGCACCAATGAATTTTACATGTAATTTAAGTTATGGGATGAAATAAATTATTATTTAGAAACTTATTTAAAATGGGGAGTACGGTGAAAATATTATGTACTTTCACCTAACAATTTAATAAAAGCGATACCGTAAAAACGGAATTCCTTGTTTAAATAATTCTAAATAAGAAAAATTATTTATCTTTTTAGTTCAACTATTTTACTGTGCAATATTTATATCAGCGTGAAACAGATTAAACTTTTTTCTAAAAGTTTATGACCGTTTTTGTTATCCCAAAAGCTTATTAATAATTATTTGTGGTAAATGTCGTGGCCCTGTAGATGTCAGAATTTTGGAGAATATACTTTCAAAATAAACTATTAAAATTGTTTAAAAAAAAAAAAATAGAAATATTTTTTATTTAAAAAAAGAAGTGTTTACAAAATGCCGGCAATAAAAAAAATAATATTTCAATTTTTTAAACAATTTTAATAGTTTATTTTGGAAGTATATTCCATAAAGAAAATAAACAACCCACTTTTAAACGGAGAAATTACCAGTTTTGTATGTTATTCGCAGTTTTGTGTTAGGGTTGTCAAAAATTCCCCCAAAATTCTGATACTGCTAGTGGCGCTGTAAACAAAAATACCGTTTAAAATTACGGCAAACGAGTAGCTTTCAAGATATGAAGAAATGTTAGTTTTAAAAAATGGAAGATCAGTTTTCTTTAAAAATTTAACTTAAAATGAGCACTCACTTTATGGCCATCGTTTTTTTTTAGGGCGCTTTCTTTTTAACAAATAAAAATTAGTATGGCCACCTTTATGTTGGTGGTTGGGAGTCAACGTACAATGATCACAGTTTAACGTAAAATGAGCACCCCTTTCAAAAAGTGTAAACAGAATTTTTGTCGGGGAGAGAGGGTCAACTGTAGGTGCTCATTTTACGTTTAGTTGTGTTCATTCTTACATCAAAGAGGCACTTCGCCTTGTTTGAGGCAAAAATGTAATAAAAAAAAATTGCTTGTTGCCCATTTAAATATTTTAATGCCATTAAGTTCATATATGAGCAAATTAACATAATGACAATGAATAAGGTTAATTATTCGAGTGAAATGATGGTATTTTCTTCCTTATTATATAACTACTCCCCTAGAGGGTGTAGACTTAATAGACACTAAAAATGTAATTTTACCATGCTATTCAACCATTCGAAGATTAACCTTATCAACTTCTATGAATCCTGTCATTGAACAACACGATAACAATTTTCTCATGTATATTAAAAGTAAGTTCAAGTTACTCATGCAGAATGACATCACAGTATCTTTACTTGTTGATGAAATACATCTCAAACCTTATCTTGATTCTAAAGGTGGTAATATTGTTGGCTTAGCTAACAACAGCAATGAACCTGCCACAAGTGCATTTGCTTTTATGCTTAGCAGTGTATTCTCACAATATAAGGATGTTGTGCATGTTATGCCAACTAAATGTCTTCTAGCTGAGAACTTATTTGACATAATTAAACGTGTAATAATTGGCTTAGAAGATATAGGATTTAAGGTATTATCTGTTATAACAGATAATAATGCAATAAATAAAAAAGCTATGTCTTTCTTTTGTAGCCCATCAAAGCTTTCAATTGTATATCCCCATCCAGTTAAATCGTCTAGCCCTCTTTTCTTCTTATTCGACTCAGTCTATATATTAAAATGCATTAGAAACAATTGGGTGGCCAAAAAGATGAACGTAAATGCATGATGTTCCCAAAGTGTTGTTATAATGGAAATCATGAATTAGATAACATCCAAAGTGCTCCATTTTCTAGTTTACATACACTTTATGCCCTAGAATCTCAATCACGTGTGAAATATTGCTATAAGTTGACTTCAAAAGCTTTTTCTCCGACTACTTTTGAAAGGCAAAATGTTAATTTCGTTTTGCAAATTTTCAACGAATATACTATTCAAGGTTTGCTAACCTTAGGAAAACAGGAATGCTTGTCAAATTATGCAGAAATCGCAGAATACATTCAAATATTTTATATTTGGTGGGCAATACTGAATGTGAAAACACCATATAAAAGGTTGTTGACTTCGTAATAAATATGCTATCCACTTACATTAAATAGTGATAATTATAGTTTTTTTTTGTTTTGTTTTTTTACATGGGGGTCACCACTTATCAAGGCCTGAAGGCCACTCAGGGATAAGGGTTATTGCGTGAACAGTAATTAATGAGATAGTATTATAGTAATCATTAGTATTAGAGGTTTGATAGAGTGTCTTACTTAAAGGGGCGGTTTGTTAGGAGTTTGTTTATGTTGGACTTGAAGACATCCAAGTTGTAGTCAGGTGGGAAACTGGCAAGCGGCAGAGAGTTCCACTGGCGTGCAGTTCTAAGAAAGAAGCTTTGCTCATGGAATCTACGTTTTGATTTAAGCACAGATAAAGAGTGGGAAAAATTATTGACAGTAGTTTCAGCCAGACGGGTGTTTCTCGTGAAAGATTAGCGAGGTGGGGACGAGAGATTGTTTGCTCAGACGAGCAGTTGCCATGGAAATAACGATAAAACAAAGACAGGCTTGTGGGAATTGAACACTCACAATACTCGACGCGGTGGTGGCTCATGGCTCCCACCGGAGCGGTGGTTGTCACATCTTGACTGGTCGAGCGTTCAGCGGAAAAGAGGGTGAATTAAGAGAAACAGGAAGTGACGTAGCTAGGTCGCTCTTCTGAGTTAAAGGGCGACAATCGAGTTGGGCTGAGAGTGTTCAACTCCCACAGGCTCGCAACGTTTTTTCTGTGGGAGAGAGGTTGCGAAGAAGAGAAAAGGGCATTCCCCACTAAATCACGAAGTCTACTTTGTACTCTGTCAAGGCAGGATAGACTGTTTTTAGCAGCTCCTGCACAGATGTGGCAGCAGTACTCCATCCTTGGACGTACTTGGCTTTTATACAGATAGAGAATTGCATCAGTAGTGAGATATCTTCTGGAACGGTAGAAGGATCCCACCATTTTCCTAGTGTCCTTGGCAACAGACCTGATGTACGTGTTCCATTTCAGATCAGGAGTAAAGGTCAAACCCAAAAGCTTGTCAAAACATGGTGCCTCCCCAAGACAAGAGCCATCCATTTCAATTGATGCCAAATGGGGATCAGAGCGCTGATGATGTAAAGATAGAAGCTTGGTTTTGGATGCATTAAAAGTTACCAGCCACCTCTTCCCCCACTGTACCACATGCTCAAGATCAGAGGAGAGAGAATTAGAGAGAACTTTGTCATTTATGGCCTTTAATGTGTTGCCATAGATGGTCGTGTCATCAGCATAGATGTCAACGAATGATTTAAGTATGTGTCTTGGGAGATCATTCATGTAGATCAGGAAGAGAGTTGGACCCAGGATGGACCCCTGGGGGACTCCAGCATTAATACTGTGGGCTTCTGATTTCTGCCCATCAACCACTACTCTTATGAACCTATCAGAGAGAAATGATTTAATGATTGAGAAAACATTTCCAGTAATACCGTAGCTGGAAATCTTGTGAAGTAGGCCCTTATGCCATACCTTATCGAAGGCCTTTGATATGTCAAGAGCAATTGCTCTGGAAAGGAAGCCTTTGTCAAGAGATTCACTAATCCTATGAGATATAACCGTTAGCACATCTGCTGTAGATCTTGCAGAACGGAAACCATATTGCATGTCACTAAGAAGCTTGTTTCTGTTCTTTATTTAATATGGATTCCAACAACTTACTCATGACACACAGGAGACTTATCAGTCTGTACTGAGAGGGAGATGACTTTTCACCTGAATTCTTAAATACAGGGCATACTGATGAGGTTTTCCAGGGTGTTGGAAAGCACTTCTCCTTAAGGCAACGCTTAAACAGTTTTGTAAGTATGGGGGCAAGTTCTGGTTGAAGCTTTTTCAACACTATAATTGGAATGACGTTAGGGCCAGTTGCTTTACTGGAATCAAAGTTCTTGATTAGCTTGGCGACCTCACACACAGATATTTGTATATTGCATAGTGTGTTGTCTGTTACAGGAGGAAATACGGGGAGTTGATGGCCTTTGTCGCATAAGGTAGAGTTAGCTGCAAAGTTCTTGGCAAATAGTCTGGCCTTGTCTGATGTTGACGAGATGACCTCAGGTCCATTGATGATGGTTGGGATAGAACGCACACTTCTGTTCAGGATCCTGTTTGCTATTTGCCAAAACTGGTGGGAACCAAGCCGCTGCTCAGCTACTTTGGATTTAACGGACTGAGCATACAGCTCTCTTGCATGTTTTATTACTCTTTTAAGCAGTTTTAGTCTCAGTACATCTATTACACTCACTCTTTTACAGTGGTTGCTGGCGGTTCTGAAAGCAGCTTTAGTTTTAGTGCATCTCTTACGTTGGTAGCTATGGAAAAAGTGATTTCTGTGCACGATGGCAGCAGCACATTCTGGGGAGAACCATGGCTGGCTGCTAGGTTTTTGTTGGAATTTTTTGGATGGTATGAATCTGTCTATGCCTACAATTAATCATTCGGTCAAGTCTGATACTATGGAGGACACATCCTTTTTAAACGTGGAATGCAGAGGTAGATCATATATAAATGTACGGAAGCTATCCCAGTCAGCCATAGAGTATCAATATACTGTACGGTGGAGAGGTACATCTGAAGACTTATTACATTTCATTTTTATCTTAACTGCAACAACAGAGTGGTTGGAGGATCCCAGAGGAGATAGAACGGAGCATGAATATAGCTCAGGGGAAGTTGTGAGGAAAAGGTCTAGAAGGCTTGCATACTGACCGATAGTATCGGACACACTGGTGGGTTCGTGAACAATCTGTGTGAGGTCATAGACAGTGGCAAAATCATGATAGAACCTCCCCTCATCATCGGTTTTATTTGAGTGGGTCAGCCATTCCACATTATGGACATTGAAGTCACCGCAAATGTCAATGTTAGCCGAAGGATGATCAGACAGGATGTGGTCAATTTTCTCAGATATGCTGTTAAAGATAGTAACCCCACTGTTGTGGGGGCGCTAGAGGGAAAATATAAATGCAGTGGTGTAAGCTAATGCAACCCGGAAGCACATGTAAGGTAAATTAGGGTCTTCTCTGGAGATATCCCTGCCACATGGAAAGCCATCTTTGATGTAGGCACATATTCCATGCCCATGGCGATCTTGGGGTCAGATTTAGATGTTAAGTTGGAGTATCCTTTAATTATGAATTCGTCTAAGGAAGTGGTTGGTCCTATGCCAGTTTCACTTAGAAAGAATGTGTCCGGTTTCGTCTCCTGTAATTATGTTTCAAACTCTGGAAGGTTGAAATGTAGACCCCTGATGTTGGAGAAGGAGACATGGTAGTAGGGGTCTACGTTGCTGGATGGGGTTCTAGGTTTGTGGTTTTTTTTAGATTTGTCATGTTGAGGTTTTGGGATTTGTGGAGCAGATCGATAGACTTGGTTGGAGCAGGACAGAGAGGGAAAGTAAGAGAGAAAAAGACAAGAAATTTTTTTTTTGTCCTAGTTTCCTAAATGTGTTCTGTGACTGGTTAGAAATTTGGAATAGCATTCCTGGAAGAACTGGTAAGTTAACAAAGGAAACATACTGCTTTGCACCATACTACTTACACAATTTTAGAATTGACTAAATATTGTATAAATGTACTGAACATGGTGTATATATTACCAGAAAAGTTTCAGAAAGATAACCTTGAGGCAAGGTTTGGCCAGTATCGACAATTTAGTGGAGATCAGTATAATATATCGATACGTCAGATGTATGAATGTGAAAAAAACTCAGAATGTTGTCAGTTTTAAAATTGAGCTTACCAATTAATAATCGAACTACTGAGTTGAAAAATTTAAAAGAAACTTACTGGGATTAAATTACAAGGGTGCAAGAGTTACATGTTTATAAATTTAACATAGATGTAACAGAAGATGATGTTAATCAATGCAAGGAAGTACTTCCTGTTATATAATACTTAGCAGGTTATTGCTGTCATGCAGTTTTCAAAAAACTGAAATGCAATAGCTGCAAAAATTTAATTATATAGTTATAAACAAACTTACAAAATGCGATTCTTTTTTACATTCGATTCATCAGAGAAAATTAGCCATGTACATAACTTTAAATATTTTGGCTGATCAAAATCAATTATTTCATGTTTACTCTTGTGATGAGGGTCACACTATTCAGCAAATTGAAAAAAATGCTGATATGGAGTTCATCGAATTCCCTTATAAACAATTTGTCGCAAAGAATATGACAATATTAGTAAAAAAAAAAATATCAAAAAAAGAAAAATTCAAACTTTTAATTAAATTCTACAACAGATTTTTGAAAAGTTTTGATATTCAATGTTTGAAATATATCTGCCTTAGTAACTTTGTTTATACTAACATTTGTTTGAATTTAATTTTAATTTATTGTTCGTTTTTCAGTTGAACCAATCTATTGTTCGTTTTTCAGTTTTGATTTTTAAAATATTGTTTTTTTTCATTTAAAAAATATTTATTTTTCATTTTTATTTATTTCTATTGAATAAACTTCAGTTTCATACAAATCAAATCGTATTCCTTTTTAAACTTTTTTAACAACTTTTCTTCCTTTCAATTCGTTTTTTATTATTAATATTTTATTAATATTGGATGAGTTTCAGTACTCATCATGTTTATCTTTTTTAATCCAATAATTTTGAAGTTTTCTAACGCTTTCTGTAAAAAATATCTGCTCATTATCGACAGTGTGTGTTCCACTTATCTTGCTTGCTAGGACCTATGGCGATGACGTCATTTTTCAGCTGACAGGCCATCTATGACGATGGTCACGATTGAACACGTTTGGAGCCAAATAACTGCAACACGCGTATTCAATACGTATCTTATTTTATTTTCAAATTTTACTCAACGCCTCTAATGGATATAAACAAAAAAAAACTACCCAGATTTTCAAACCGCGCGACCACGCGTTCCATCCGACTACATAAAACCCCCGCAGCTAACATCATGTGGACTTAATTCATTGAACATTCTTCAACTCGACATAATGGCGAAGAAAGAGGAAAAAAATATATAGATTGACAAAGGAGTATATCTCTGAAATATATTTCTTAAGAAATAAACACGCGTTTATTTTTTTTTTTTTAATTTCGCGTTGCAGTTATTTGGCTCCAAACGTGTTCAATACGTATCTTATTTAATTTTCAAATTTCACTCAAAGCGTTTTTTTCTACTTTTTTGTTTATATCCATTAGAGGCGTTAAGATGACCTTATATGGTCAAAAGATTGCTCATTCATTTTAAAAGGTAAATAACTATTTTATTTGAAATAAAAAAAAAATATCGTTTTTTGGCTTTCTTAAATTTCTAATTCTAAACGATATTTTATACTATTTGGATTTTTCGGACTACTGTTTTCCTCTCTAATATTATTTTCATAACATTCCGATCGATGTAACCTTCGACTTTCTTCAGGTGTATCCTGTCAAACTCTGGAATCTCTGTCAAACCCAGGAGTCTTTCTGTCAAATACAAGAATCTGCACATAATTTTGAATGGAATCCTTTATTTAATACACAAAGGTAGCTTGCTCTCGTTTCGGAAGCCATAACTGGGTAGAAGTCCTAAGTAACTCGCAATTGTATTTTGAGTGTCGCCCACACTAATGATTGAACCTTCAACCTTCAAAAGAGTTCAACTTTACAACTGAATTTTACCAAGTATTTTATTTGCTATGCCACAGGTTCTGACATAGTAGATAAAGTATTAGAGTTTGACAGAAACATTCGCGTGTTCAACAAGGCACACCCCAAGGTCGGAGGTTATATCGACCGAAACGTTGTGAAAATAACTCGAAATGATAACCGTAATTCAAATACCAATAATCAGTCCTCTTCTAAAACAATTCGAAAACGTAATTCCAAACGATATGTCAGAAGTGCTAATATTTTCTTAGAAAAGAATTTGCTCAATTTTCTTTTATTTTCCCCTCACAGTATGAATCACGCGAAGGTTTCTGATATCTCGACTGAAAATCGTGCAGTGGATACTGCATGCACGAATCATTATCTGAAACGTATCTACTTCACCATCACCGCCATGCCTCCTCCTCTTCCAAACAAAGACAAACGAATTGTTGTTGCGAGTTTATGCAGCGATAATTGAACGTCGCCATTGTGGAAATGGGACATCAGATGATTTCCAATGAAATCAATATGACCACCGATATGATTAAAGCCATTATTAAAGAAATAAATAAAATAAAAAGTAGGGAAGCAGCAACAGGTTCCCGCCGTAAAACAGGACGTCCTCATAAATTAAGCGAACGAGCGGTCATACCCATTCCTCTGAAAGCAATCTGTCACCTGTTCATTAGTCGCGGAAAAGCTGAGAAAGATCCGTATATACTTCGGACAAGAAAATGAGCAAATAGAAAATGAGTCAGCATCTCGAATGTCGCACACAAAACACACATTCATATTTCAAGCTGTCATATACATACGCGCACACAAACATACGCGCCCACGTCCACACAGGTACACTTATTCACGTTCGCGTACATACATTCACGTATATATACACACACGCTTACGTATACACATGTACTCACACACGCGAATACGAACACAGCACATGGACGACGTCACTTCCGCTTTCTAGGGAAATACACATGCGCAAAATACACTCTGGAAACGAGTATAAAAAACAAGGCGATAAGCTGTTTCTAATCCTCTTTAGAACCAACACTCAACTAGAGAGGTTGGGCGAACAGGCCGCCGCCGTTTCGGCGCGCGCGCCCGCGCACCTCACGCCCACTTCCTACTATGTATGGGGCACGAGCTAAAGACTGTATGTATACATTCTCACTCTTTAATTCTCCATCTACGACTGGCCACTAAGAACACCTTAGCGTAGTTGACTACTAACTGATGACAACTCTTATATCCTCTTTATCTACACGCTGGACTACCATACTCAATTTTCCTACAACATTTATTTCTCTTCCCACGCGCGAACAAACAATAGTGACCCGAACTTGAGATGAAAACACATTTCCTATTCTTGCTACAACACCAGTCCTGTAACGCACATGGGTTACATACGCGCGGACATGTTATAACTAAAACGTTCATTTCTTTCAACAGCAAATAAACGACATTTATCTTATCCATTAATTGAGTCTTTGTTTCCTTCAATTCCCATTCGTTTCATTATCCTTTTGTAACGGGATTGGGGTATTTATATATCCTAGTCCCCTACAGAGTCGCCAACATAATAGTTCCCGCACTGTCTGCCAAACTCCAACCTGTCCCATCGCTGAAATGTGGCATCCTTGTGCCTGTTTTACAAGTATTTTAATGGCAAGTGCGCGGACGAATTCAAAGCACTAGTAACCCCTGAACATAAATACCCCCGACAAACCAGACAAGCAGCAAAATCGCACCCTACGCTGTAGAGATCTCTAGATGTTGTAAAGCATTCTCCTCAAATAGCTTCTTTACCCTGAACTGCTAGACTTTGGAATTCCTTCTCAGGCCCGTGCTTCCGACTGTACTGACATGCAGAAGTTCAAGTGTAATGTGAACAGACATCTCGCTATCCAACTCCCTACATGGGACCAGACGTGCAGAGATACTAAATAGTAGCCCCTTACGATTTAGTGGCATGGTGTCTTGTTTGGGGCTAAAACAGACAACCCTTATAGGTTGTACCTAGTTTTAATTATTTATCACGTTCTGATCAGCTTTGGGTAGGATTGAAACCGCTATCTTCAGACAATTCTCACCTGGAACTGTAGAGAGTCAACGTCTATCGACTTCGCTACGGCTACTGGTGAGAATTGTCTGAAGATAGCGGTTTCAATCCTACCCAAAGCTGACCAGAACGTGGTGAGACAACAACTACAGATGGCATTAATTGCTGAGAATGCAGTTTGGAGATTTGGAACTCCTAGCCCGTTGTGGTAACCACCTGATGAAGGCCAGAGGAATAGTTGGCTGAAACATCATAAAACAACTGAAAGATGAGGAGAATAGTCCGCAATAAATTAATTCATTTTTTGTAAAAAAAAAAAAAAAAAACTCAAGCTGAGACTGAAACCAAAACTTAAAGACGATCGCCAAAATACGATTGACACATTCTTTAAAATGCTTTCAAACCTATTTATTCTTAACATAAGTAATCTGTCATATGAACCATTCACGCATGCGCGTTTGTGAAAGAGTTGGCAAATAGATCAAATCCGATGATCCCCGCCATGTCCCAATTTTTTTTTAATTTTTGACCCCTTAGCAGCCCTTTTTTCGGATGAAAACCAATGAAAGTTTTCCACATAAATATATACGGTATTTTCTGAAGTCTAGTCTCATAACTGGTTATTTGTTCGTCCCTTATAATCAAGCTAAAAAGCCCTGCAAGGTGACTTGAGTGTTCAAAGTTTGAATCCAGTTTATTCCACAAAAAAAAAAAAAAAAAAAAAATCACGTACACTTAGGATGTTGGCAACCTTCACGTGGTTTCTAGAAAGAATTCTGACCAGTAAAATAGAATCTTCAGATTCATATGACATGATGAACCCAAAAAGCTCTAATTCTGTGATAAAATGGGTTCTGATGAAATAAAAAATAGTTTGGTGTAGTTTTTTTTTACGGCATATCAACCCTTTTCAGGTTATTTTTTACGACATATCAACCCTTTTCAGGTTATTTACTGCTGAATCCAGTAATTTTGTTTAAAGTTCTTCATATCTCCAAATATTTATCAATGAAGTTTGGTTTGGTTGTTTTATTTTATGGTATAAAGACACTGCTTTACGCAATCAAATAAGGTTATTTTAGAAAACAGGGAGGGTAATCTATCTACTATCATAGAAAAGGAACTGTGTGTGCGCACGCGTTTCCTATGGACTCTTAAATGTACTTTATGTATCTAGCAGTGTTCTTAGATAGGTTGTGTATTGGAATGTCTTCGATAAGTATCAATAATAAAAAAAATCCGATGAAAGAAGGAATAGGCGGTTTTGATCCAAGTTAAAACCTCTCAAATGCACTTGTGATGTTAGGCTGGTTTTATCATCGTACAAGCAGAAAATCCTGGCATATAAAAATCAACAGTAGGTTCTTTGATATGATAGAAGCGCATTCAAAATGAATATTTCTGTTTAGAGCACAATTGAACCACTAACTAGAGCAGGCAATCAATTGATTTCATTGGCAAAAAAAAACAAAAAAAAAATGTCGATTTCATCGATTTCGGTGACAAAAATATGGGTGTGTGAAAAATTCGTTAATCATCATTCAATCCCAGGCAACATCGGGTCTCCCTGCAAGTTTTTTTTATATTCATTTTTATAATGTAAGGCAAACATCATCCATCGATAATGTGGCTGTCTAATCACTTTTTATATCTAAAACACTCCAAAGTTTACAAAACAAAACGTGTTTGTAAATAAAAATAAAATAACGTTGCTGAATTTTTTAGACAAGGATTGGTTAATCGTATTATTTGGATTCTTTTGCAATGACCCGTGGCGTATTCTTCTGAAGGTTCAATTCTCAGTGTGGGCGACCAAAAAATACAATTACGAATTACTTAGTACCTCTATAACTGACGGAATGAGACCACGTTAACCCATGAAGTAAATAGAGGGTTCTCCTCGAAATTCTGTCCAAATTCCAGAGTTCGACAAGATATACCTAAATTATTAAAAAATATTTGATTGCCATTTAAAACAGGATTTAACGCGATAAACTTCGATTTTAGCGGACATCGGCTTCTCAGACAAACAATTCAAATCTCGTTGTACAAAAGACAAAAAAGCAGCAAGTGGTTGTTTCGCTCCTGTTTAATAACATTTAATATCATTGCCGTTGGTTATAAATAACAATACAATATCATTTGTGTATTATTTTGGAGTGAACTACGATAACCTTTAGGCCAGCTTGACACGATATTTAAAGTGTTTTCAAACCTACTTATTCTTAACGTAAGTAATCTGTCATGTAAACGATTCACGCATCTAAATGTGTCAAAAACTTTGTGAAAAATATTGAATAATTTGACACCCTATCTTTCAAAGCTTATAACTACTCGAAAAAAATAAAAAATAAAATAAATAAAATAAAAATAAAAAAATGTAATTCCAACCCTAATTTTTTTTTCATTAAAAAAAATACAATTGTTTTTTTTGTTTTTTTTTTTGTTTTTTTTTTAAGTTTTAAACTTCAGACTTTACAGGTAAATTTCCCAAAAAATATTTATTGATCTTTTATCTTCAATTTGTGATATATAAAACTTTGGCAAATAAAATAAGTATTTATTTTCTGATAGACATTTCAAAATGGGGGGGGGGTGAATTTAAAAAATGTTTTTCTAAAATATTATATTCGGTTTATTGGAAAGAGCATAAAATTTCACATTGACTCTGAAAATATCGTAAAAATAGAATCAATAGAAAAATTGATGGATTTTTAAAGTTTAAAAATTGAAAAATACTGAATTCGTAAAATTCAATTAATTTAATTGTTTTTTAAGAAATAAATAATATTTCTATTACTTTTTATACAACTTTAATAGTTTATTTTGGAAGTATATTCCATAAAGAAAATAAACAATCCACTTTTAACAGAGAAATTGCGATTTTTTAAAAATATTTTATTCGCAGTTTCGTGTAAGGGGTGTCAAAAATTCCTACAAAAATTCTGATACACCCACGCATGCACATCCATGTAAGATTTTATACAAATAGATAAAAACCCAATCACCCCCACACACCAATCTTTTAGTTTTAACTCCTTAGCAACCCCCTTTTCTGGATGAAAACTAATTAAAAAGTTTTCCACGTGTCAGAGTATCGTATATACCAAATTTCAAGTCTGTAAATCAAACATTCGTTGAGTATATGGGTTAAGTGTCCTCTCACGCACATTCTCATTTTTACAAATTTGTAGATATACGCAAATATCGAAGCTTGTGGCAACAACAACAAACGTACACGAAAAAGACAAACAAAACTTTACAAACTTTTCGACGAAATTACATTTAATGAGATTGTAAAAAAGAAATATGATTAATTGCTTACCCTATTTTTCGGCATCGTTTGGATTCGCTTTATCCTTCACTCTCTAAAGCAAGTAAGTTTTCACAAAAGCGTGTGAACTGAGAATATCTTCCAACCAATGAAAATCATTTCAGTACCGTCCAAAATAACACTAAATGTGAAAATAGTAAGCCGACGGGAATTTAGAAACTTTTCTAAAACAATCAACCAAACGTTAGAGAGAAGACTTACTAGCCGCACCTGCACGAAAGAACTCGAGAACAGTTGCTTACTTCCCCCTTCTCGTACTTTTGTATAAAGTGTTTCAACGTCTTCCAAAAGTAATTATGATGCCAAAATGCATTATCTTTTGTTAATTAGATTTATATTTCCACAGATAATTTAATAAAATGGCTGACTTGTTTTATAAGAAACCGAAAATGATTTTATTGGGATTTTTTGCAAATAAATTCTTCGTATTCTAAAGCAAAATGGAAAAGTTATTGCAATTGTATCCCAGTTCGAAAGTCCCGGAATCAACAGGAGAAAATACATTTTGATAAACATTTCTTAAGTGCCAAGATCATTACACACTACCGGTTTTTATTGCAGCCATTCTAAGCTGCCCAACCATTCGTTCCAAACAAACACATACACAATGACAAAATATGTGCAACAAAACGTCACGTGGTTCCTTTTTTTTCTTGTAGCAGAAACTTGTTAAGAGTTTAAACTAAATTTTATATTTATTTTGTACTGATTTAATATAGTTTTGCGTTTTTTTTTTCAAGGAAGGTGTGTTAAATGTATCCATGGGAAAACGTTTTTGTTTAATCATGAATGAGATCAAAAAGCTCCTTTATGTAATTGCGTACAATATAAATAATTCTTGTGCCTCCTACTGTGCTATACAAATATATATTCATTTGTTAAATTACACTGTATTCTACAATCTGTTTCTAAAAAGGATTTGAAAATAGAATATAATTATAATTGTATCAGTTGCTTATTAAACTGTGAATAACACTAAATAAGTCAATCGTAGGAGTTTCCCCTTCCCTTCCCGAAATTTCTATTAATGAAAAATCGGCTCTAAAAACTTGATATTTTCTTCAAATTTTCCTTGGGGTTCATATATTAGATGCATTGCTCTTTCTGCTTCTCGTAAAATCAGTTCTCTAGAGATTCTCAAACCCAAGGCTAATCTCTTTCTATAAATCTAAAATCGGATCATGTATGGAGTACTTTTGTCGTATGGCAGAAACACTAGAGGAAGACCTCCAATCTGTAGTGGAATGGGGACAAAAGTGGTTGGTCGCGTTCAATGCTGCCAAGACTAAACTAGTTTCATTCAATAATTATAAGAAACCCTCCCTACCACCCATAGCAATGGCCAACGACTCTTTATCTGAGAGTCCATCTTTCAAACTCCTTGGCCTAACGTTCACAGGAAACATGAGTTGAAACAATTACATTGAAGGCATTGCCAGGGCCGCTGCAAGAAAGGTAGGCTCTCTCTACCGTGCTAGAAAACTACTAACACCCGAAAGTATCCTGTACCTCTATAAGGCCACCATTCGCCCATGTATGGAGTATTGCTGTCCCATCTGACCTGGTGCATCTGCTACTAGTCTCTCGCTCCTTGACAAGGTTCAAAAGAGAGTCGCAAACCTGATAGGCCCTGAACTGGCATCTAAGCTTCAGCCTCTGTCCCATCGACGAAATGTTGCATCTCTCTGCCTTTTCTACAAGTATTTTAGTGGTGAATGCTCTGACGAACTGCAATCACTTGTGCCCCCACGACGTGAGCACCCTCGACAAACCCGACAGGCTGCTAAATCCCACCCCCACACTGTAGAGATCCCTTGATGTAAAAGATCTTTTTACTCCAATAGTTTCTTCCCCAGAACCGCAAGACTCTGGAATTCCATTCCAGGTCCCTGCTTCCCCAACAGTACTGACGTGCAGAAGTTCAAGTGTAACGTGAACCGACACCTTGCTGCCCAAATCCCTACATAGTACCCCAGTAGTTGCTGCCCCTCATAGTAGCCCCCTACACCAAAGTGGCAATTTGCCTTGTTTGGGGTGAAAATGTAATAAAAAAAAAATTAAAAAAAATTTGGACTCGTGAATCTGTCCCATTTTAAGATTCTTGATAAATTGCAGAAACGTATTTGTAATTGGATTAGGCTCCACCCTTCCTTCCTCACTGCAACCGCTCCCTTACAGACATGATATTGCTCGTGTTGGTCTTTATAAAAAAAATACTACTGCATGTGTTCTATTCCCTGCTTCCTTTGTTCCGGCTCGTTTGACTAGTTTGACTAGTGGTCTTCGTCAATTGTTTTAATACCTCATTGTAATACAGCTTATTCCAGTAGCTTCTTCCCACAAACTGCAAGCTTATGAAACTCTTCCTGCTCATCGTTTTTCTACCTCTTTGGTCTTTTCAAACCTTAGGTATCTCCTCTCTTTGTAATATTCGTCGTTCGTTCTTGTTAGTTCCTTACATCAAGTGGCTTCATGCATTGTATTGAACGATTTCTATTAAGAAAACAAAACTATGCAATACCGTTCACTTCCCATATACCATACGAGACCCTACCAGAATCAAACGGTACTAAGCGGCACTTAAAAATTAAAAAAAAAACTCAGAAAACTGGTTCAAAGCATCGCGACCAGTGTATTTTAAGAACTACTTTATTTTTTTAATTACATTTTTCACCCCAAACAAGGCACTGCAACTTTGGTGTAGGGGGCTACTATCAGGGGCAACAACTACTGGGGTACTATGTTGGGATTTGGGCAGCAAGATGTCGGTTCACATTACACTTGAACTTCTGCACGTCGGTACAGTTGGGGAAGCAGGAACCTGGAATAGAATTCCAAAGTCTAGCAGTTCTGGGGAAGAAACTACTGGAGTAGAAAGATCTTTTACATCTAGAGATCTCTACAGTGTGGGGGTGGGATTTAGAAGCCTGTCGGGTTTGTCGAGGGTGCTCACGTCGTGGGGGCACAAGTGATTGCAGTTCGTCAGAGCATTCACCACTAAAATACTTGTAGAACAGGCAGAGGGATGCAACATTTCGTTGATGGGACAGAGGTTGAAGCTTAGATGCCAGTTCAGGGCCTATCAGGTTTGCGATTCTCTTTGGACCTTGTCAAGGAGCGAGAGACTAGTAGCAGATGCATCAGCCCAAATGTGACAGCAATACTCCATACATGGGCGAATGGTGGCCTTATAGAGGTACAGGATACTTTCGGGTGTTAGTTGTCTAGCACGGTAGAGAGAGCCCACCTTTCTTGCAGCGGCCCTGGCAATGCCTTCAATGTAATTGTTCCAACTCATGTTTCCTGTGAACGTTAGGCCAAGCAGTTTGAAAGATGTACTCTGAGATAAAGAGTCGTTGGCCATTGCTATAGGTGGTAGAGAGGGTTTCTTGTAATTATTGAATGAAACTAGTTTAGTCTCGGCGGCATTGAACGTGACCAACCATTTTTGTCCCCATTCCACTACAGATTGGAGGTCTTCCTCTAGTGTTTCTGCCATTTCTTTAGAAATGTGTTCATTCGTCTTCCTGTCGTGCCTGCCATAGAGTGTAGTATCATCAGAATATATACCCATCTCAGAGGCAATTTTGTCGGGGAGGTCATTTATGAATATCAGGAACAATAGAGGTTCAAGGATAGACCCCTACTATCGAAATCAAGTGTAACACCTAATCTATTGCGCCTTATCATATTCGTCTCAGCAATGATAGTACTTGTGATGTAATAATGATTGTTGTGAGAACGGTGACAATGAAATGTGTTATTGCCTGTAAACGTAGTTTTTTTTTTTTTTTTTTTTTTGTTTTTTTTACAAAGGCATCACCACATTATCAAGGCCCAGAGGCCACTCAAGGATAAGGGTTAAAGAGTGTACAGTAGAAGTTGGTCAATATAGTAATCATTAGTAATGAAAATTTGGTAAATTTAATAACTTATATGGAACGGCTCATCAAGAACTTATTTACCTTAGACTTGAACACAACCATATTGTAGTCAGCCGGAAAGCAGGAAAACGGAAGACAATTCCACAGGCGTGCAGTTCTAAGAAAGAAGCTTTGTTCATGGAATCTATGTTTAGGTTTAGGCACAGATAAAGAGTGGGGGAAATTATTGATAGTGTTTACAGCTAGACGAGTGTTTCTTGTGAAAGTATGGCGAGGGGGGACCATAGATTGAAGCTCAGTTGAACACTTTCCATGAAAATAACGATACATCAGAGACAAACTCGCAACATCTCTTCTGTGAGATAGAGGTTGTAAGGAGGAGAAAAGGACATCTCCTACGAGGCTACGAAGTCTATTTTGAACTCTATCAAGGCAGGACAAGTCCTTTCTAGCAGCTCCTGCCCAGATGTGGCAACAGTATTCCATCCTTGGACGTACCTGGCTCTTATATAGATAGAGAATAGCATCAGCAGTGAGATATCTACTGGATCGATAGAAAGATCCCACCATTTTTCCAGCGGCCTTGGCAACAGATTTGATATACGTGTTCCATTTAAGATCAGGAGTAATGGTCAAGCCCAGAAGCTTGTCAAAACTTGAGGCCTCCTGAAGACGAGAGCCATTCATTTCAATTGATGACAAATGTGGATTAAAATGTTGATGATGTAAAGAGAGAAGCTTGGTTTTAGATGCATTAAAAGTAACCAGCCACTCCTTTCCCCATTGTACTACATGCTCAAGATCAGAGGAGAGAGAATTGGAGAGTACTTGCTCGTTTACTGTCTTAGATGTGGTACCATAAATGGTAGTGTCGTCAGCATAAATGTCTACAAATGATGTAAGGATATGATTTGGAAGATCATTAATGTAGATCAGGAAAAGAGTTGGGCCCAGGATGGATCCCTGAGGGACACCGGCATTAATACTGTGAGCTTCTGATTTTTGCCCCTCAACTACTACTCTTATGAACCTATCAGAAAGAAATGATTTAATAATTGAGAAGACTTTTCCAGCTATACCATAGCTAGCGATCTTATGAAGTAAACCTTTATGCCATACCCTATCAAAGGCTTTAGATATGTCAAGAGCAATTGCCCTAGAAAGATTGCCACCGTCGAGAGATTTGCTAATCCTATGCGATATAACTGTAAGGACATCTGCTGTAGATCTAGCAGAACGGAAACCATATTGAGTGTCACTAAGAAGGTTATTTTTGTTGAGATGTTTGATTACTTCTGTATTTAACACAGATTCTAGCAACTTACTCATGACGCACAGGAGACTTATTGGCCTGTACTGAGAGGGGGATGAGCGATCACCTGAATTCTTAAATACAGGGCATACTGATGAGATTTTCCAGGGAGATGGGAAACTATTCTCCTTAAGACAACGTTTAAACAGTTTTGTAAGTATGGGCGCTAGTTCAGGTTGAAGTTTTTTGAGTACTATAATTGGAATACCATCAGGGCCAGTTGCTTTACTCGAATCAAGGTTTTTGATTAGCTTGGCAACATCACGTACAGATATACGTATATCACATAGCGTGTTTTCTGATACAGGAGGAAATATTGGGGGTTGGCGGTCTTTGTCGCAAAGGGTAGAATTAGCTGCAAAGTTCTTGACAAAGAGTTTGGCTTTGTCTGATGCTGACGAGATTACCTCAGGTCCATTGATAATAGTTGGGATGGAGCACACGCTTCTGTTCAGGATTCTGTTTGCTATTTGCCAAAACTGGTGGGAACCAAGCCGCTGCTCAGCTACTTTGGACTTAACAGATTGAGCATACAACTCTCTTGCGTTCCTTATTACTTTCTTACAATGGTTGCTGGCAGTCCTGAAAACGGCTTTAGTTTCCATACATCTATTACGTTTGAAGCAGTGGAAAAAGTGATTTCTGTGCGCAATGGCAGCAGCACATTCTGGAGAGAACCATGGCTGGCTGTTAGGTTTTTGCTGAAACTTTTTAGAGGGTATGAAATGGTCAATACCTACAATTAACCATTCAGTTAGGTCTAATACTATAGAGGACACATCCTTTTTAAACATGGAATGCAGAGGTAGATCAGATATAAATGTACGGAAGCTATCCCAGTCAGCCTTAGTGTATCGATATACTGTACGATGAAGTGGTACGTCTGGGGACTTATTACATTTCATTTTTATCTTAATTGATACAACAGAGTGGTCGGAAGATCCAAGAGGCGACAGAACAGAAACTGAACATAGTTCAGGGCAAGTTGTGAGAAAAAGGTCTAGTAGGCTCGCATACTGGCCGTCATTATCGGGCACACGGGTAGGTTCCTGAACAATCTGAGTGAGGTCATAGGCAATGGAGAAATCATGACAGAACCTCCCCTCATCATCGGTCTTGTTTGAGTGGGTCAACCATTCGACATTGTGAACATTGAAGTCTCCACATACGTGAATGTTAGCTGAAGGATAAGTAGAAAGGACTTGGTCAATTTTCTCAGATATGCTTTGAAAGATAGTAACTCCGCTGTTGTGGGGGCGATAGAGAGTAAATATAAATGCAGTAGTGTGAGCTAAAGCAACCCGGAAGCACATATAGGGTAAGTTAGGATCTTCCCTGGAGATGTCCCTCCCACATGGAAAGCTATCTTTAATATAGGCACATATTCCATGCCCATGGCGATCTTGGGGGTCAGATTTAGAAGTTAAGTTAGAGTATCCTGTAATTAGTTAAGTTTAATGAAGTTAAAAAAAAAGAAAGACAAAATTTTACTGCACTTACATTGCTTCTGAGGTTTTGTGCGCTGATATTGCTGTCAACATCATCCATGAATGCGTTGCGATCATCAACGTCATCATCTGATTTCCCACTGATAATCGCAGTTGATATATCTAGTAGTTACAAATATTGACAATGTATGCCTTATTTATAAGTTCGAAATAAGTTCGAAAATACTAAACACTAGCAGTTCCGCCCGACTTTGCTCGGGCCCTATGTACTGTTTATAAGGTTATGTGCATATGTATATATTAAAGTGTGAATATGTAAAATAATGCCTTTCTGTATAATAGCGATCCTTAACTACCATAGAGAAAAGACAGACATTTTCACTTTTATAGATATAGATAGATATGGTGTAATATATAGTAATGATTTAAAAAAAAAAAAAAAAAAAAAAAAAAAAAAAAACTTGTGCGCCACCACCGAGAATCGAAACCAAAACGTTCAGCTCACGATTTATTTTACCTCTGCCGCCAATGACTGGGCTATGAAAATATGTTTACTGCATGGCTAAAAATTAAAACATGAACCAATAGCTATAACGTTATGCATTCGTAATGCCGGCGTTCGACCTTCACCTGGCAAATTTCATTTTTTTTTTTTTTTTTTTTTTTTTTTTAAATTTTAGCACCGAGGTTTCCGGGCTAAAAAACAAATATAAAGTTTTGCATGGATACAAATATCTTCTTTATATATGAAGTTTCCTGTCTGTAGATCAAAAACTCTAGGAGTTTGGTAGGCAAAATTTGTTAAACAAAAATATATACATGAATATATATGGAAACAATTTTGTGTTTACTATAAATCTTTTACGCAAATATTATGCAAGTATAAATCATGTAGAATATCTGCAAGAATATAATTACACGTAATAGTTAACTAAAGATGATCATTCCATAAGAAAACCGAAGCAACTAATAGAGAATTAATTAAAATGAAGGTATTAAAGAATATGCAAATTAGCTAGATCGTTTGCTAGTGAATGCAATTCCACAACCAAGATATAAGAAAATTGTATTTTCTTTTTAAATAAATAGAAAAGAGGGTTTTTAATATGACTATCAATACACACAAAAGAAAAACGAATTTATAGGAGTATAGATAGATTAGCTTTTGACCATGTTAAATATATTCTGCACCTCCGACCAATGCTCCGTGTAGAGGAGAGTTTAGAGGGCACAGTGGCATACGTAACTCGTTTTCCTATTTATGGCGCTTGGTACTTTTATTATTCTCATATACACAAAACCATTTAGCGATAAACCATATTCCGGAAAAGCGTTGGCGTATTTACAAATCAAAGAAACCAAATAAATTTTTTTTTTTTTTTTTTTTTTTTAGATAAGAGAATGACAACCAACGAACATATTTGGATTAAATCAACGTATAAATGCCGATCTCAACAATCACTTTGTGAGCCCAACAATTCTCTACGGAACATTTCTAATAAGTCGGACGTATTTCTGCCGGGGATCTGTTAAAAACCTTGGATACAACAGCAGTACATTGGATTCGACAGTAGTAAAATTTCCTTATGTTAAACGAGTCTGGCAGTCACGCACACTTTATCACGGGAGAACAGCTCCGGTTACTAATTCAATTAACCAATCATCACACGATCATTCGAGACAAATCAAATGTCCGCCATCTTGAAATGTGATAACTTTAGGGTCTTCACTCTTTTACAACTACGAGGACAGTTCCAAAAGTAAAGCCTCCTTTTTTTTTTTTAACTCCAAAACTTGAAGAGCTACGAACACGGGAGTGTTACCATAAAAACGAGCGACTTTTTGTGCTCCACAATTTTTCTATATAGTCTCCATCATTCTCAATGGACTTCTGTCAGGAATACAATGACGCATCTTTGCTTCTGATGCAGATGCACATATATGACAGGAGTTGCTGTCTTAGAGTCTCATACTTAATATCTGCAGCATACCGATGAAACTTTCAGGTCATGAATGCATAAGTTCAGTCATTATAACAATACAATTTGCAATCCGCTCTGATCCATTCGGGCGGAATAAAAATTGGAGGCACTATTTGCGGAACGCCCCCTCGTACTTTGTAATCTTCCATGCAGCCCCTTTCTCACGGAAGAAACATTGTCATTTTATCCACTCATTTTTTATGAGAGGTGCTCGACCGAGCTCCAATACAGTAGACCCCCGGGATGCGGCATTAAAAATTAGTAACAAAATACAATACAGTATATAATACACATGCACATAATCAAATAAAATAAAAACACCGTAAGGCGGGGCAAATACCGTGACCGGAAAAACATCGTATTCCACATCGTAACCTGGAAAAAACTGTATCCTCGGGCCACCGTATCGCGGGGTTCTACTGAATTTGCTTTCACTCCCCCTTCTAAAAACGTTCACACCAAAAACCTGTTTAACTACTACCATGGCAAAGATCATTTTCTTAAGTAGAGATAAAAAAAAAAAGTTAGAAAGCAGAGGTCAAAATGACATAAGTTTTTTTTGTTTAGTGGAAATCATGTCGGTATATACTAGTGTTGGGACGATTAATCGGAATAGGGAATAAAAAAAAAATTTTTAATAATCGGCACTCTTGTGGATATCAGAAAAAATTGCGCCTATTTTCTGGTGGCAAAACTAATTGTTTTGTTTGTTTTTTTTTTAATTTGCTTTTTTTTTTTTTTAATTTTGCTTTTTTTTAAATTTTGCTTTTGTTTAAAACAAAATCTTCCACTGTTCGTAGTAATGTTAAAATAAATATTTATTGATTGTGAACAACCAATAAAATAAAAATCGATAGATCATCGTTTACAAGTTTGTTTTTACGTTTGTGAAAACACCTGCAGAATTAACATGTGTTTTTATGATAATCGAGGAAAAATATCAACTCCAGATAAATATCTAAATATTTAACTAAAGAATCGGAATCGCTAATTGTATCGGAATCAGTAAAAATATTAGAATCGTCCCATCACTAGTTTATACCAAAGAAACAAGACATTCTGATTAATGGTCACGCAATTTCAGTTTAATTTCAGTAATTCTTTCCATTTTTGTCAGAAATATCGTTCATGGAATGGACAAAATAAAAACCAGAATTACTGGACAAGAATAAAATAAAAGAATTTGGGGCGTCGGATTGTGCCAGACAAGTCATGTAGCCAATTGATGTAAGGAACTAAAAATTGAATAAAAAATACTAGGTCAAAAACTAGCCAACGAGAAGTGTAAGATGGATAGATTCGAATCCAAAAACCAGCAATTCTTCCCCTTCTGTCCGAAATATCATGGAATGTGGAAAATGAAGGACAAAATAAGAGATTTACGAGGCTGTCGAAAGTAAACCAAAAGGTGAAATTTCTAGACTTCCAAATTACTATGTTTAGAACACTAAGCTATTCTCTATCCCTAATTGCCTACAGACCAAATTATAAGCCAATGTAAAAAAAAAATAATAATTTTTATACCTCTTACTGTGATATACAAATATCTCTTCCTTTGTTAAAGTATGCTGTAGTTTACGATTTCTTTCAAAACACGATTTGAAAATAACAAAGTTATCAATGCATGTAAAAAGTTTAAACTTTATATTTATTTTGGGTACTTGCACAGTTTAGTTAAGACATTAAAAAATGAAAATATCGGAAAAAGTTATACTGTACGTATCTGTTTTGGACTGAAGATCTGAAAAAAAAAAAAAAATTCATTTAATCTGATTGAGTAGTTTTTTTTTTTTTTTTTTTTTTTATACAGCGAAAAACGCGTTCTTATGAGAGCGCATTGAAGTCAGCCATTATGGAATTTGCTGAAGCTGAACAACATGCCACGGGGAGATAATTCCATGTAAAGTGCCAACACTCCCTCCCCATCTTTAATTCTAGCTTTATCGAACCTTTTGCTCGGTATCATAACAAATTGTTTTTTCGCTGTAAAAAAAAAAAAAAAAAAAAAAAAAAAACCTACTTGATGAAATTAAGTGAATTTTTTTCCGGAGAACTTTGTTTCATAACGAATACGTGCAATATAACCTTTTTTCGATATTTTTATTTATTTTAATGTCTTGTTTATTAAACTGTACAAGTACCTTATTTTGTACTAATTTGATGTTGAGTTTTTTTTAAGGAAAATAAAAATATTTGTGATAAAAGGTCTTTGCCGTAATCAGATTAATATTTACATGAACAAAAAACCAGTTATTTTATGTAATTGTGTACAAGCTTCTGGGTTTGACCATTTGCTCCTGATCTGAAATGGAACACGTACATCAAATGTGTTGCCAAGATCTCTGGAAAAATAGTGGGATCGTTCTACCGCTCCAGTGGATATCTCACTGCTGATGCAATTCTCTAACTATATAAAAGCCGGGTCTGTCCAAGGATGGAGTACTGCTGCCACATCTGGGCGGGAGCTGCTAGAGGCAGCTTATTCTGCCTTGATAGATTACAAAATGGACTTCGTGGGGGATGCCCTTTTCTCTTCCCTGCGGCCTTTTTCCCCACAAGAGGGGGGGGCGTTGCGAGCCTGTCTTTGTTTTATCGTTATTTCCATGGCAATTGCTCATATGAGCTCAGATCTCTGGTCCCCCCTCGCCAATATTTCATGAACAACACTGAAACAACTGTCAATAATTTCCCCCACTCTTTATCTATGCCAAAACCTAATCGTAGATTCCATGAGCAAAGCTTCTTTCTTAGAAGTGCATGCCTGTGGAACACTTTCGTTTGCTTGTTTCCCACCTGACTACAACTTGGATGTCTTCAAGTCCAACATAAACAAATTCTTGATGAACCGCCTCCTTAAGTAATTCAATCTACCAAATTTCCATTACTAACGATTACTACGATATTATCCCATTGGTTACTGTACTCAATAACCCTTATCCTCGAGTTGCCTCTGGGCCTTGATAAGTGGTGACTTCTATGTAAAAAAAAAAAAAAAAAAAAAAAAAAAAGAAGCTAGGATTTAGAAGTGGAATATAATTATTGTATCAGTTATTAAACTATAAATACAATTCAATAATTGGCATTTCGCTTTTCCATCGTGAGATTCCCATGAAAAATGAAAATAATCGACCCTAAAATTTCTTGGTTTTTCCTTCTTACCACATCTTTATTGGAATTTGTGTATTACATCTGTTGCACTCTTTGCTACTTCTTGCTACAGACTGTCTTACACCTGAGGCTATTCTCTACTTCTGCAAATTTATATACAGTATAACTCCTATAATTTGAACATCCACTTCGTTCAAATTAGAGGATGCTGTTCAAGTTTCGTGATAAAAAAATGTGCTGCAGTTAACTTTAATTTTCCAAGAATTAAGAAATAGTAAATGAAATTCATTGCTATATGATACTTCAAGTATGTATTAAGTTGAGTTTACGATATATTACAAGTAAGAATTGTTAAATATTTTTACCAGGAACAAAACATTGAAAATAAATTAAATTATTCTTACTTGTTAGGTATTTATTACCTAAGTTAACATCTACAGAAATCATACATTTATGTAAAATACAGTTTTTTTTATTTATTTATTCATTAAATTTCTATTTTCATTGATTGAGCTCTCGGGCACTGCCATTGTATTCCGTAAGCGATCACGAAAATCTACAATTTCTTTGTTCTGTAGCTTCTTTATGATTATATCTGTTCAGAGTGACATTGCTTGTAAAACATGATTGTCACTAAAGGACTTTTTTCTAGAAATTTTATAACCGTCTCCATAGACTTTTCTGCATCATCCCATGATATTGCTTCATCAGAATGTTCTTGGTTATTTACATTAGGGTCAAGAGAATGGGAGCTGTCGCTATTTTCATCACCATTACTGCCTTCAGGATATTGATCAGTAGTTTCCTCATCTTGTTGGACCCAAATTTCAACATCATTTGTATTAAGTGATTTAAGAACAGCGTGGTTGGTCGGTAACTGTTTGGTTTCAAGAATTTTTTCCTAGACCCATTGTGATGGGTTGTTTTACACTATTTTAAATGTAGCAATCTGAAAAAACAAACTTACAGTTAGTGTAAATTAATTATCAATAGCTAATCTACATTAATTACATAGTATCAATATTAACATTTCTGCGCAATATCTGACTAAACCATGTAAACAGTTTTACTTCAACTCCGCATCAAATATGCTAATACAATTTCAATGACGAGACAGTTCAAGTATAGAGAATGTCCAGGTTTAGAAGAAGTCCAAATGAGAGGAAGTCCAAATTAAAGGAGTGTTACTGTATTTTCTTAACGGTGTCCACGAACTTGCTGATTTTAATACTCGAATTTTTAATTGATCTATATTTTTTTAATCAACTCGTCATCGACTATATATTTTAACTTACTGTTTATTGTATATTTTAGTTTTCACTTTTAATTCTCATTTTCGCTCCTTCGGACTTTTATTTCAATGCCTGATGAGGATTCGTGGACGAAGCGAAAGTGCTCGTGACCGCAACAATTATGGAGCTTTTATTAATATTTTTGATTTTGATACAAAAAAGATTATACGGAAAATCGAAAAATTAAAGAAAAAAGAATCATAAAGCAAAGTGTCTCCGTTGCATTTAATAATATTTGCTTGAATGAAAAAATGCTGCCTAAATATACAAGTAATATATATATATATATATATATATATTACTTGTATATTTTGACAGCAATTCATTATTCAAGCATGTCTGAACACGGCAGAGTTATTCTTTTTTCCAATTTTTCTGGTTATCTTTTCCATTCGCTGAACGGTCTTTTTTATTTCAGTCGGTATGTTGTATAAAATGGCACCCAAAAGTCGTTGTTCAGTCATATTCTACCTCAAGTGCTTTCTATCGGCGCGTCCGATTATCATCAGGAGCGATTGTTTTTTGTTTTTTTATTCCTATTTTTTTCCTTTGAGGCTTGGTGTATTTATTTTTTTATAAATGTGGGTGCAGGATGGTTAGGGGCGAATTATTTTTATTTTTTTTATTTCGATCGTCTTATTTTATACATTATATATTTGAATATGAAAGTGCTAAGTCTATTTCTATTTAACAATTTTTAGTTAAGGCTTTTTTTTTCATCCTCATAAACTTTCTAGAAGTCGGATTATGCAGGTGCTAAGTCTGCGATAGGTTAAATTTAGTTTTTTTTTTTATTCCGAGAATTTAAACTTTTTTTTTTTTTTTACATAAAAATGTAAAAAAAATTTTCTCAAATCTTCTTTCGAATAATATATATATGTTCTTGTATCAGTTGCATAATAAATTATGAATAAAACTAAATAAATCAATTGTAGCGTATCCCTTTTCTTCCCGAGATTCCCACAAATAGCTCTGCTCTTACAAAAAAAAAAAAAAAAAAAAAAAAAAATTGACTAAAACATAATCTTTCCTTCTCATCAAATCTTGGAGTTCACATATTTGATCCATTGCTCTTTCTGCTTCTTGTAAAATCAGTTCTCTCTATCGCTTTAAACACTTTCACACACATGAGGCAATTCTCTATCTCTACAAGTCTACTATCAGGGGAATCTGTCCCGTTTTAAGTTTCTTAATAAAGTGCAAAAATCTATGTCATGTAATTTACACCACCCTTTCTTCTTCACTGTAACTGCTATCTTACAGACGTTATGTTGCTAGTCTCAGTCTTTTTTTTTTTTTTTTTAAATTACTATTATGGTGGATGTTGTTCAGAAGATCTATTCCCTGTTTCCATTGTTCCAGCTCGTTTGACTCGTTGGTCTAGTGGTCTTCGTGTTTTAATACTTCATTGTAATACAACTTATTATTCCAGTAGCTTCTTTGCAAAAACTGAAAGCTTGTGGAACTCTCTGCTCACTGATTTTCTCCTACTTGCAGCCTGTTCCGTCTGCCTGCTTCCCACCGGACTACAACTTGGATGTGCTTAAGTCCAACGTTAACAAATTCCTAATGAACCGCCCCCTTAAGTAAACACGTCATCAAATCTCCACACTAACGTAATGTACTTGCAATAACCCTTATCCCTGAGTGGGTTCCGGGCCTTGATAAGTGGTGATCACTAAAAAAAAAAAAAAAAGCCTTGATCTTTTCAAGACTAATGTCAAGAGTCATTTCCTGTCTTTGTGATATTCATCTTTCGTTCTTGTTAGCTCCTTATATCAAGTGGCTTTATGCCTTGTCTTGTGCGATTTCCATAAAAAAAAGTTTACTACAAAGAAAATAGGTTCCCCTCTAGAAAACCTGTCAGTATCCTATATCTCAATAAAGCCATCATTCATCCGCGTATGAAGTATCGTGCAAAACAGATTTTCTAACCAAATAAATTCAGCACTGACTGTCCCATCGCTGCAAGGTTGTGTCTGGTTTACAGGTACTTCCAACGAATGTGTTCCAAACGATTTGAGCCTGCTTACTACTCCTATTTTTTTAAAAATTAAAAAAAACTTTTTGCACTCGCAATATTTTTTTTTTTTTTTTACTCAACCAACACCCTTACACACACAACTTTCTTTTCCGCCTTCATGGGTTCGAAGCCTGCCTACTACAACTATTTATTTATTTTGCTTAACACCTCCAAACACCCAGGCAACGTCGGGCTCCCAGATTCGTTCGTTATAAATCATCCTTGGTGTATGATTACTATTTCCTGTTAATTCCAGTGTTGCATGTAGTTTAAGAGTTTATCGGTTAAATATTTACACATAGATAAATACACACATCCGTTTTATTTATATAGATTATTATAACATTCCTGTAACATTGGGTTATGACGTCATATCCAAGTAACTCTGGTGTCCAACAACTGACTTGCTAAACATCTACGTCCATCTCACCACAACCTTTGTTATCTTTTGGATTTTTTTGGCAAGAATAAATGTAGATTTAACAGTTTCGGAACTTTTATCCTCTTTTTTATCTTTAAACATCCACGTCAAATGACGACCACTTGTTTGAAAAGAACCCGAAACCTATGGTCATTTTTGCAAAAGCGTAAAAATAGAAACGAAAATGTTCTAATTCATTTTTTTTTACTCTTTCATCCCCAAAAGGCAAATTGCCACCTGGAACTTTAGTGGCTACTATTTAGGATCATATTTAAGAGGGGACTGTGGGGAGTTGGGCAGCGAGATATCTGTTCATATTACATTTAAACATCTGCAGGTTAGTACAGTCAGGGAAGCAGAAAATCGGGAGGGAATTCCTAAGTCTAGTAGTCCGAGCTAATAAACTATTAGTATTGGAGGCTCTCTGGAATCTAAGGACCTTAAGGGATGGGATTTTGATGCTTGTTAGGAGTATTTAAGTCGAGGGAGTACAAGCGCTTCAAGTTTGTTGCCACACTTTAAAGTACTTATAAACAGGCAAAGGAATGCAGCATTGCGGTGATGAGACAGAAGTTGGAGCTTGACAGAGAGTGCAGGACCTATTAAATTGGAGATTCTTTTTTGGACTGTTTAAGAATGAAAAACTAGTGGTAGATGCACCAACCCAGATATGGCAACAATGTCTCCATCCATGGACAAACAGATCACCAAAGTTAAGCAATGTTAAGCCTGGTTAGTACGAGATGGGTGACCATTTGGGAATTCTGGGTGCTGTATGTGCTCTCTGCTTATCTCGGCATTTGTTTCCAGTCGTTCTGTATGGACACTTCACTTGCCACTGGTATTTAACAATGTCGACTCAGGAGAGGTGAGGTTGGAGATTGTCCACCTCCTGCCACGAAAATTTCATGCACAGGCACTCCTTCATGGGTATCCATAGTCTGTCAAAGACTGAAGGAACCTTTTTTTTTTTTTTAATTTTCTAGCATGGTAAAGGGAAGCCACCTTATTTGCAGCTGTCTTGCAATGTCCTTAATATATTTGTTCCAATTCATGTTGTCAGTGAAGGTTAATCTGAGGAGTTTGAAAGATGAGCTCTCAGCTAGGGTGTTATTTGTCATGCAATCGTTGGTTGAGGTTTTTTTTGTTGTTAAAGAAAATAAGGTTAGTTTTAGTAGCATTAAATGTTGCGAACCATTTGCAGATCCATTCCACTACAGACTGAAGGTCATTTTAATTGAAAGCCAATTCTCACCCAGTAACTTAAATTTTCTGATTGCAGACACAGAATTCTTGCAAATACTTGTGCCATTCTCATAGCCAAATATTGCTCTCCTTTTTTGCCTTACACGTTATAACAAAAATGAGCAGTCCTTAGATATGTCAATTCCATCTGCACACACAGTGATTAATATGCCATTATAAACTGTTGTGGACTGATAAGAGTCCAAAAATAAGACAACTCGGTATTTAGTGGAAACAAGCGGAGGATGCTAGGCATTGCTCGGTTGTAAAAAAAAAAAAAAATGTGACCAAGGGAACCACCCAGAAGTGAAAATTTTGTAAGAAAAAAAAAAAAAAAAAATTAGGAAGGGAGGGTAGGTTACCCGATCATAAAATTTGCTTTTAATTAAAAAAAAAAACAAAAAAAAAATTGTGACCAAGGAAGACACCCAGAAGCGAAATCGAAAGCAAAATTTTGTAAGAAAAAAAAAAAAAAAAAAAAAAAGCATGGGTATTGAGCAACCAAGTACCTATAAAAAATGAGTACCCGTGAGTACCCATGCGAGAGCAAAAAAAAAAATTAAATAAAATTGGTCGCAGTAGCTAGGCTTGAACCTGTAATGCTAACAGGAAAAGGAGGTTTAAAAAAAAAGGAAATCGTTTAATCATCTCACCCACACGACTTGT
>NC_136500.1:149683868-149716368 GCF_053919585.1 Euprymna scolopes | reverse complement strand
CTGTAGGATACCATTAAATAGTGCATTTGCTTATCTGTAGGATACCATTAAATAGTGCATTTGCTTATCTGTAGGATACCATTAAATAGTGCATTTGCTTATCTGTAGGATACCATTAAATAGTGCATTTGCTTATGTGTAATATAGAGTAGCAGTTGCCAAGCAGTGATCTATGTTCATGCTAAATTTTTGATGGCCACAAAAGAAATAAATAAAATTGGTTTTCGTGAAGCAATTAAAGCAGAAAAAGTTATCTATTTTGCAACAACAGTCGTAAAGTTTAATTCCGGTAATCCTTATCAAGAAATCATTTCTGACTACATGAACAAACAATTAAAATTTGTATTTAATTTTCAAAAACATGTTTGCGCTAAAGCCTTTCAATTTGTTACAGCAAATAAACCTTTTTACTCGACTTGAACTAAACAGCTTACAGCGAGGTCACTGGAGCAAAAATTCATAAACTGATTTCAGCTAAACAGAAAAATAAATACGTGTAATAATCTCCGCATGTATGTTTGTAGGTCCAGCTAAAAGTGAAAAATTATGACTAATAGTCCAAAAACTTTTTCTAGTCAAATGAAATAATTTAATTACATAATTAAATTGGCAAGAATACATTTCGGTTTCTTCATAAACAAGTTAATCATGTTAATTTTCTGTTAATCTTAAATATAAAAAACCAGTTTCTTTGGTTTTTTTTTTTTTTTACTTCAGTTAGTTTTAAGAGATCAAGGGAGCTAACTCCTTCTGGAACTACCACTTGATTCTGTTACGATTTAAATTTATATCCGAAGGCTTTTTCTTAAGATTAGACGCTGTTCCCTTTATGACTGCTATTTGTATTTCGTTACAGCTTGGTCTACCAGGAATTGTTTCTAAGTGTTTCTGAAGCTTTTTTATTTTTTTTTTAAGTTTGTTGCTCCTTACACAACTGGTATAATTTTTATTTCTTTCAAAGATCATGTCGTTTTTAGATCATTTTTTAGATCTTGATACTTTGCTATCTTCCCTTTCAGCTCTATTAAGACCCAAACTATTTGGGACAGTAACATTGATAATGAGTGTAGTTCTTCCAGATTTGTTCCACATTACAATATCTGGCTTGATGGCCTTGTCTTTTATATATCTGCCTGCCAGTATGTCTGTGCTATAGAACACGGTCACATTTCTGTTTGATGTTATCGGTGTTGGTTCATATTCCCAGATGTCCATTGATTTGTCAAGTTGCATCTCTCCACAGATCTTCCAATGGAGGTATTTACATACTGGTGGACAGTGTAAAAACCATCTGCCAATAAGATTGAGCGTCCAGATATTAGGTGGCTTCGGCTCCCAATCGCTCAATGGCAACACCTGCATTGGCCATTTGCTTGTAGGGCAGCCATTTTTTTTTTTTTTTTTTTTTTTTAATCCATTTGTGAGTAAGCCCTGATCTTGACTGATGAAGAAAGACTCATTGTAACCAAAAAGAATTCTCCTACTCTTAAGCCATTGGAGTGAGGCATTCCTGTACATATACTTCTGGTTAAGCTCCTTCAGGAACTTTATTATTATTTTACTTTTGTTAGTTTGAAGAGATCGAGGAGTTCCTTCCTGGGGCTTACACTCGATTCTATTACAGAATAAATTTATATCCGAGGGCTCTTAAAAATAGCAGCCATAAAGGGAACAGTCTATCTGTATTTCGTTACAGCTTGGTCTTCCAGGGATTGCTTCTAATTAAAAAGCAAACCACTAAAAAGTAATTGTCTTGCCCGACGTTGCCTCGGAAATATATCTAACATTTAGAAATGATATTCTGTGAGGGTTAACCGAGCAAATTTTTGTTCGGGGTAGGCCGACTTTTATGGATTTTTTATGTAATCATGTAATAATGCTAAAAAAAAAAAAAAAAATGTATTCAAGTAATAATTTGGGAAAACTACAGAGTTATTTATCGAAATCGTTTAGAAATTACATTTCTCTTCAAGTTTTATTGGGAATTTCATAAGGTGATCAAAAATCAGCATCACTTTCTTTAGGAGAGTGAAGTATAGTATCTGTTTTGTGCTCATTATACTGTCACCACAAGGATTATCATGCTCGAATAAACTTCAAATATTAATTTGCTTTATTTAAATAAACTATAATTTTGTTGCTTTTAATGCATTTCATATAAATCAAATAACTGCAATAAGTTTCGATTATTATAAAAATTTATTAAGCTTGTCTATTTTTCTATTCATATTAGTGTCCACCATATTTAAAATTAAACATTTAGTAGTTCATGAAATTTTAAAAGTTGGCAGCTATAAAGTACAAGACAAAATTGATTCTGTTGATCGACTAAATTTTGGCTACATCATACATGTTCCATTTTATCCAAGACTGACCATCAAAAACTTATCTAGAACTGACCATGCAAATCTCGACCATGCAACTATCAACTAAATAAAAAAAAAAAAAAAAAAAAAATTCTTCAAAAATATATTTATGAAATTCAGAATTTTTAGTTATGGAAGATCTTAATAGCATAATTATTTTAATTTCTCCAACTCTCCTTCTCACAAATCAAGTCTAATATTACTAAACCAGCAGTAAGAATGGCATATGCAAACATCGTCAATATCCTAGATTTTTTTTTTTTTTTTTTTTTTTTTTACTATGGAGTAACTGTTTATCAAGGCATAAGTCCACTCGAGGATAAAGATTATTAAATGTTAGGTAGACTAGCAAATAATACTCAAGATCAGTAATTGTAGAATTTTAGTTGGGTTTGATTATTTAAAAGGATGGCTCAACATGAACTCATAAATTTGAAGACGACCATGTTATAATCATTTGGGAAGCAGTCCCGCAAGATTGTGTTCCACAGACGAAAAGTTATAAAAAAATAGAAATAAAAAAAATTTGCTTGCTTTGTTTTAAGCGTCGATAAGAGAGTAAGGGAAATTATTGACAGTGGTTGTAGCCTGACGAGTATTCGTTGCAAATGTTATAAGTTTAAAACTATATACTTTGTTTCTCAAGTTTTTAGATGAAGATCGATAGTTACTTTGTTTTATAGCATCTTCCTTCCGCTGCTGGCTTCAAGACTTACCATTCCCCTTGCCAAGTTTTTCTATCATCTTAGAATCTTTAAACTTTAGTAGATTTTGTATCTTACGATACACCAATCTTTATTGCTGATTTAGTATCATTAAACTGGTTTAGTTTTCAGGAGACGAAAGTTTAAAGTCTGAATTTCATAAGCCTATTGGCGTATTTGTCTTGATTGGTTTTGCAGTGAATGTACTCAAGGGAGGTAATCCAGTATTTTAGGTCTTGTATGAGCAAGGCATGCAAAAAGAACTACCAAAGTCATCTGACTGCTGCTACAAGAGGAAATTCTAGATGTGGCAAAACTATCTACTAATTCATGCTCACACAAAACTTGTGGCTTACCATAGATGATTATAAAAACAAAGCTTTAAAAACCCTGTACAAAAGTAGAAAGAAAGAAAAAATATAGCAACTTTACATTTTTCATTGAATCAAGAAATCATTGTGAGATACACAAGATATTCCCAAAGTTATCAAAACAATCAAAGCCGACACTTCATTTTTTTTTCTTGACTTTTTTTTTTTCAACCCCCCCCCCCCCAAAAAAAAAATGTTAAGTATCCAGCTATGGGTAATGAAAAAGCATTTTTGACAATATGTGCGCACTTGGCGACGATATGTAAGAAACAACATAAAATAATTATCAAACATACCAAAAGATCATCTGAATAAAAATAATGAACTCGACACGAGGCACGTGCATATAAAGAAACAAGAAACATGATCGATTGTCAAAGATAAATTAAATGTTGAACGTTTTAAAAAGGTAATTTTTCAAAAGGTATACACAAGTGTAATCAAGTTGAACCAAAGTTCAACTAGTGGAATGACAATAGCCAAATAAAATGGAGCGATAATGCCGTCCCAAGAGGGCGTTTTAGGTGGTCACAAATAGTTATATAATAACTCCAAATGGATATTGGGATATCTAGTAGGATAGAATTTTTATAATTTTTTTAACAACTATATTTAAAGAAATTTGATGCATACATGTTGATCTGACCCAAACTTAAATACCGACTAGGAAAACTGTTAGAGTGGAGACATTTTACCTTTTTTAATTTTTACTTTAGTGTCATTGCTTTAGTGTTATTGCTTATCAAAGCCTGAAGGCCACTCTAAGATAAGGATTGATGAGTATTAGGTAGATGGTGAGACAACATTGATGATCAGTAATCAGTAAGGTTTAATTATATAAGCTGACTGCTCAACAAGAACTTGTTTTCATCAGACTTGAAAATGACCATGTTATAGTCAGCTGGAAAGCAGCCTCATGGTATGTTCCACAGACGGACGATTCTAGAAAAGGAACTCTTACAAAAACAGATTAGATGAGAGTTATCTGTTCAATTATAGTTACCTCCCTTGATTTTTTTTTTTTTTTTTTCAATATGTAAATCACAATATGCGGTTTTAAGAATGTGAATATTTTTTAATTACATTTGTTTTCTTTTAACGCGATAATCGATTAATAAAACGAACCTTTAAAAAAAAAAATAAATAAATGAAAATAATTTGAAAGTCATCGTTTCTTAAAAAAACAAGTTAGTGATTTGTTTTTTGGTTTCTTTACTCTCGGTACATTTTTTTTTTTTTTTTTTGCTATGTCTTATAGCATATCAATCCTCAGCGCATCGTGGATAAAGTACTTGGTAAAATTCAGTTATAAGTCACACTTTTGTGGAGGCTGAAGGTTCAATCCTCAATGCAGGTGACACTTAAAATGCAATTGCAAATTATTTAGGATTTCTACCCAATCATGGCTGATGAAATGAGAGCGTGCTCTCCTGTGGATTAAATAAAGGGTTCTGTTCGAAATACCGTGCAGATTCCAGAGTTCAATAAAAATGAAAATAACACTCAAGATGGTAACAGTATTCAAAAGAATCCAAATAATATATTACGACCGGGCAAAACTCAACTGTTCTGAAAAGCCAAAAATAAAACCAACCATTTTCTTCTACAAAATAATATTTGCTTCAGCGCGAGTGGATACATAATACAGATTCATTATTATTATTATTTTTTTATAGAGTAAATTCTGGACTATAACCCAAAAATCCAATTTATAAAACTCACTATGTCTGTGTCTCCATGTTTTCAAACTATCTCTTCCGAGACTAAAAATTGTAGGGCAACACTAGGAGCCTCATATGATTGGATTTTTTTATGAACCGTTCTTTTATGGGTCTTTAGCTAGTTATATAGTTTTTAAGGGACCAAAAATGGGTCAAAATTTTAAAAAAAAGTTATACGTTTTGTACATTCATCTATTTTTAATCAGTTCATGTGCATGTCACATTTTTACTGTGGTAACGTCACCAGCTTTGAATGCTAGTTTTGCTTTCGGTTTCGATTCTAGCTGATGGTACCTGAATACTTTTTTTTTTTTTTTTTTTTTTTTTACTTTGAAATAACAATTGTAATATATATATATATATATACACGAAATCTGGACAAATTAAAATATTTGTAAGCATATTTTACGACCAGACAAAGCCCCCCCCCATGCCCCGCTAATACTATTATATAATGGCCGGGCAAAACTCAACTATGTTCTGAAAAGCCAAAAACAAAAGCAACAATATTTGTTTCAGCACTTGTAAATACATCATACAGATTTTTCATTATTTTTTTAATTTTTTTTTTTTTTTACTATGGGGTGAATTCTGGACAAGAACCCAAAAATCTTCAGTGTGTCTATGAAGTGGTATTAAATTGATTGCCTATTAATTAAATAGACAATCATGTTATAACAATCTCAGATATTAGTTCAGTCAGCTTCACATACATTTAACACACTGATTTATGTTAGATCATCAAAGTAAAACGACATTCGTTGAATTAAGTTAGTTTTTTTTTCTTAGATAAATGTAGGATGTTTTTTAAAGACGAGTTTCAGTTAAATTGAATTAGAGTTCAGACATGACAAAAGAATAGACCCCCCCCCCCAAAAAAAAACAGTTAATTTCAATAAACATAATTTATAGAACAAAATCGAAAATGGTCACAAATTTAATGGCATTATAATAAATTAAATAGACAATCATGTGATAATCTTAAATATTAGTCCTGTCAGCTGTACATATGGCATAGTCACGTTTGACACCGGTTTGTTAGACCACAAAAGTTAAGCAATATTGAGCCTAATCAATACTAAAATGGGTAACGATTTGGTAATACCAATGTATGTGCTCAGATCCCAGAGAGAGACGCCGCAAGGCTATTATTTATTTGCTTCTCCACCGAGCAAATTAGGCACAAGGCCGTTTTTTAATGTGGGGAGAAAAAAAACCCAGTTCCCAAGGGGGCACTCTAGCAGGGTCCAAAATTAGCAATTGTCTGATATGAAGGCCCCCCCTCCACCTTGACCAAACTAATTGACTTAAAAAGCAATTGTCCAATATGAAGGGTTACCCCCACATTGACCAGAACTGATTACTTCCTTTTCCGCTCCTGGCCTGAAGGTCAGAACAGCCTAGTCTATTCTTGTACAAGACCGGCTGTATTAAATAATGCAGCGCCACCCCCATGAACCCAGAGGGTCAAGGGACTCATCCATCTAATGAATAGGAGATAAAGTCATTAGTATATAAGTTCTACTTCCTATGCAAATTGACTGACAAAGCTATTTAGCTTTAGAAATTGGAAACGGCCAATTTGCAAAAGGGAGATAATTCAGTTAATCATTAACTAGACTGCTACTAAAATTAATCAGTCTTTCCTTTCTTATCAATAGTACTCATTGTCAAATGGTAGGTGTTTCGAATACCTTGAAAACAATTTGTGGTTTTGTAGTTATATTGCAATGAATAAATATCTCAGCAAATGGAATAAAATTTTTATTTATCTACTAGCAGGCCACCCAGCGTTGCCCGGTCATAAAATACGCATAAATATTATATTTTAATTCATACAGAAACTGAGATATGTGCATGTATTATATTTTTTCTAAACAGTTCTGTTTTTGTAAGTAAAAAAAAAAAAAAAAATGAATAAATACTCTTGTAACACCAAAGAGGGGCCACATCAGATCAGTAGGGTCGATGTGACGTTTTTTGTGTTAAATGTAATATTCAATCCCGAGCGAACACCGGTTACAGAAAAAAAAAAAAATTTTTTTTTTTTTAGTTAATATTTTTATGTGTCAAAATCTTGCTGAGATACCATACGGTCGGGGGATAAAAATAGAAATTGCATGCTAAACTTCAAAGCGAAAGATTACTTAAAACATTTTTTAACCAAAATACGCTCGCGTTTGAACTAAACGAGCCAACACAAAATATTCCGAAACAGAGATTTGAAATGTCGGTCGGCTTGAAATGTGATGTTTGACAGGTGAAATGTCGGATCGTTTTTGATCTGAGAAACACACACACACACACACACACACGAAACAGATCGGGCCTGATAAAAGAATTAATGACGTCAGCCCAAGGTTCGACATGAATTATTTTCAATATGTATTATCTGAGAAACTTCAGAATGATAATGTTTTGGGCGTAAATAGAATATTTTGAGGAAATACTCAATCTGCCGATGCACAAAGGACTTCAAAAGCAAGCCAGTGTTTATTTCCAATTATGACTTATCTAAAAATGTCTTTTGGCAAATTGTTTTGGGCGCTAAGGGGAATTCTGACATGTAAAGAATATTTTTTTTTTTTTTTTAAATCACACGGATGTTTTTACAAAACAAATAATTCAAAGAGGAAAAAAGATCAAACGGATATAAATAATATTTCCCCTGATTATCAGTTGATAATATGGAAAAAAACCATTATCGAGAAGGCGGGGTCAGGCCAGTTGGGGAGGAGTCAATTTGATTTTGGAAATTGGGGGCAGAAAAATAATACCTGCCACAGGCCAAATTGACCAATGAGAAGGAATCAGGGGGATTGTTATCAATCAATTTGATTGGTCGAAGACGAACGTAGGCGTCGTCATTATTCAAGGGTTTTACTATATAAGATCTGTAAAACTCGATTTAATCAGATAGAAGAAGAGAGAAGACAGAGAGAGATCTCTGGAGAGACAGAGGTAAAGGTCTCGGTAGAGGAATCCAGCCACCCAACTTCACTCTCCCTCTCGCTGGTCGTCAGAGAGCTTAATTTGCAACTTAATAGAATTCAGAGGACCTAGGAAGAGACCAGCCAGAACACCTTAACGATAATTACAACGGTCCGCGACTCCGACCGAGTATTTCCACAACAAGAAGCTCATTCACAAATCTAATTGCTTGCTTCCATTTAATCTTCAATTGTACATACGTCTGTAGATAATCATTTATGAATTTCCTAAATACATTATATATCAACCAACCTCCGGAGTTTGTTTGCTGATGTGCTGTTGTTCCATGTAACTTTATTTCTTTTACTTGCCACTTGTGACCCCATTCCCGTCAACGAACACCCAGTCAACAGGACGACCAACTAGACGATCAAGAAGAACAGGCCTTGATGACCGTGCAACCTAGAAGAGTCCTCCAACGCCTTGACGAGGACTCACTGGGTGACGCGACGTACCAACGGTTGGCAGACCTGGTTGCCCAGTCGACATAATTAATTACCCGGTGACTAAGATAGTCATAATTGGGCATCGACCCAGGGTTAAGATCATAACTTGGCCGCGATCAGAGGTTTAAGGTCGTGTAAGGTCACGTGTAAGGTCACACTCTAGCTAAGATCAAACAAAAACAGACAGCAAGTACAGTAACCATTAGGCCAGCTTGACATGATCTTTAAAAAAGTGTTTTCAAATCTACTTATTAACAAAGATGTGAACGATTCACGCATGTATATTCATGAAACAGTTGACAAACTGATAAAAATCCGACCCTCTACATGCCAATTTTTCAATTTTGACCCCACAGCAGCTGTGTTTTGGGGATGAAAACCGATTAAAAAGTTTTCCACTTGTGTAAATACCGTATATATCAAATTTTAGATTAAAAATTTGTTGAGTATAGGTTGAGAATTGTCGTTACACGCACATTTTCACTTTTATAGATTTTATAAAGATTTATTTATATTTTTGAGGGAGTAACTGAATTTACATACTAAGTATTCAATTATTTGTTTTGTTTTTTAAACTATTAAGTATTTCAACTAGCGGGACCTGTGGAAATTCCACAGAGGACGGATTCATATGTAATATATTGATGTTGGCATTCTGTAGATACTCAGCGTAACTGGAGACGCTTTGATATTAATGTAGCTATTTTGTTAAAACTGCAAAAGCTAGCAGGGACGCCTAGCATAGCCAGGTTGTAAAATACGCTTAGATATATTTTAATTCTTGCAGATTTCGAATATATTATAAAGTTAATGTTCTTTCGATTTTTACAGATTACAAAATTGCGATTTCAAAAATGGCTTGGATTCATCAGTTTGAATTGAAACTTTAGTTTCTTCAGCTATAATCGAAACTTAAGAATTTGATAAAATTATTTATTACAAAAAAAAAAAAAAATAGATTACTAAAGGTGCCATCAGCTAAAATCGAAATCGAAACCAGGACTTATGAAGAATTATTGATAAAATTATTTTTTAAAAATAGATTATTGGAGTGTCCTTAGCTGAAACCGAAATCGAAACTTATGAGGAATTCTTGGTAAAATTATTTTTTAAAAATAGATTATTGGAGTGCCCTTAGCTGAAACCGAAATCGAAACTTATGAGGAATTCTTGGTAAAATTATTTTAAAAAAAAAAAAAAAAAAAAAAAAAAAAAAAAAAAAAAAATGACTTAAGCGCCATCAGTTATAATCGAAACTGAAACTAAAACTTATGAATTCTTGGTAAAATTATTACAAGAAATGGAAGTACATAATTAAACGATCCGGATGTAAGCAGAAAATAACCACACGCTATCATATCTAATATATATCTGTGAGCAAACAGTTAATAAAACATGTTAAAAACACTTTGAAAAAAAGTTAAAAACATTTAATCTGAAAAGGAAACACTAAAAATACTTTCCTTCTTATCAGAGAGTAGGAATTAGCAAAATGCAGGATCGGATTTTGCATGCAAAAGTATTTGATGAAACAAGTAAATCAAAGATCTTACTTGAAAACAAAAAAAGTGAAGCAGAGGGAATATGGCGAAGAAAAAGGTGATTACACGTGAATGGATAGTCTGGTGGAAGATAAATAATCCAGTGAAGGTAAAATCCAAATATATAACTTCAAGAAAGTTAATTGAATTTCCATATGCACACACACACACACACACATATATATATATATTTTTTTTTTTGACTAATTAACTGGTTGATTTTTTTCTTTTTGTACTCTGACAAGGACCCAAGTATCCCACAGAAAATGAAATGCTTCAAGCAAAGTACATATCCTTAATATTAAATTTTAATTTCTAAAAAGGATTGAAACGACAACTTTGAGAAGACTCACTTAGATTATTAAGTTACTCTTACAATCAATAACAATCTTAATAGGACTCAAAAAGTGTAGCGTGTATACTAATGATATGATTAGTTGAAACTGAATTTAATTGGGGGTCAACTTGCTGAGAAATTAAGAGGAGCTGACAAGATATGGTCAAACACTTTCTATCCATTTATCAGCCCCTCTATCTTTCCATTCCTATCTTTCCTCCCATTCTCTCATTTCTTCTTATCTGCATTCTCTCTGCTTTATCGTTATTTTCATGGTAAGTGCTCGACTGAGCTTAAATCTATGGTCTCCTCCCCTCGCCAAATTTTCACAAGAAACACTCGTCTAGCTGAAAACACTATCAATAATTTCCCCCACTCTTTATCTGTGCCTAAACCTAAACAGATTCCATGAACAAAGCTTCTTTCTTAGAACTGCACGCCTATGGAATTGTCTTCCGTTTTCCTGCTTTCCAGCTGACTACAATATGGTTGTCTTCAAGTCCAATGTAAACAAGTTCTTGATGAGCCGCTCCACTTAAGTAACCCAATTTACCGAATTTCCATTACTAACGATTACTATATTGTCGAATTGACTACTGTACACTCTTAACCCTTATCCGCGAGTGGTATCTGGGCCTCGATAAGTGATGATTCCTATGTAAAAAACCCAAAAAAAACTCTACATCTGTTTTACCACTCAATTTCCCTTATTCTTTACCGTACCCATCGCTACTCTTTTTTTTTTCTATATCTCTTACCTTCCCCCCACCATTATCTTTTCCTCGTGCTTTCCCTGTTTCACCTCTTACATAGACCAGCGATTTGGGACGAAGATAAAATTGAATAAATCTGTTATATATCAGGCTTAGATCAACTCAGTCCTTTTCGAAAGTGTTAATAAGGAGCTTTGATTTCAGGTGGCAAACTCTCGGCATGTAAGGATCCTTAAATAAGTGCATAACAAACATCTAACAAGGTATCGATGATAATTATGAACTTTCATTTGTTTTTTATAATAATGACAGCAAATTAGTTTTCTGCCAACACAATGAAGTGAAGATCAAGTTGAATAAAATTCCTCTATCTTCCAATTTTTTTTTTTTCACCTAGTCCTTTTGCATGTATAAATATAGAGCTTTGGTTTCAGGACGATACGAAAGTATTGCTTGATTAGAAAAAGAGTAACTGTTGTAAATTTAATCTATATATCTAAAAAAGTGAGAATGTGCATGCGTGTGTATGTGCGAGGACAATTCTCAACCTATATTCTAAACTAATTTTTGATCAACAGACTTGAAATTTGGTATATAGGGTATTCAGAAGTGGAAAAAATTTTAATTGGATGTTTATCCCAAAAAAAGCTGCTATGGGGTCAAAATTAAAATTGGTATGGGGGAGGGAGGTTATCAGATTTTTATCTTTTTGCTAACTGTTTTATGAATGGGCATGCGTGAATAGTTCATATGACAAGTTTCTTATATTAAGAAGTAGGTTTGAAAACCCTTTTTAAAAATCGTGTCAAGCTGGCTTAATGGTACTTGACTCTCAGTCTTTAAGTTTTAGTTTCGATCTTAGCTCAAGTATTTTTTTTTTTGCTTACAAGTGAACTGTTTAGAAAAAACATGATACTCATATGCACATGTCTCAGTTTCTCTCCGTTGTTTTTTTTAATCTTTTTTTTTTAAAAGAATTAAACATTATATTTAATACCTACGTTATTTCTGTTATAAATATGAATTTTGCATTAATTAAAATATATTTATACGTATTTTACGACCGGGCGGCCTACTGATTTTATTTATATATATATATATATATATATATATATATATATATATAAGTGGGTTTTGTTTTGATTTTTTTTTTTTTAAAACGCTAGTAATGTTTATGTCTCCGCCTCGGAGAACAGGTGTTTTTCTTAGAAAGTCGCCCCTTTTTTTATTTGGACGTATTATTTATTATTTTTAAAAACAATAATCTACGGACACGCGTGTTTTGGAGTCCTACTCCTCATCAGCGTAGCTTGACTGTTGGTAGGATTCGAACCTTGGACCTTATGTATTTCAGTCCAGCGCCCTAATCCACTCCGCTACGTTTCCATAGACGATTTACTGCTTCGTTTTTATCGTTCATCTGTTTAAGTGTTTAAATAATAATATATATATATATATATATACACCTGAAGATGAATTTAACAAGCATTTGATTATAATGTGCTAATGCACATATGTATTGACGCAATGAAATAACCACTAAAATACATAAAGGGAAAACATTAACAAGTCTGTCAAATCCAAAGGAAAATTGTACCTAGTATTAAAAGTATACAAGGACATTCCGCTACCACCCACAAAAAAAAAAAAAAATAAATAAATAAAAAATAAATTTTACTGAAGGGATTAAGCGATATTAGAATCAGGATCAGAAATTGTATCGGAATTGGGAAAAATATTAAAATTGTCCCATCACTATTGAATGTATACTAGAAATACTTTCAACAATTAGGTTTCAGT
The DNA here is from genome assembly GCF_053919585.1 of Euprymna scolopes. Lineage (NCBI taxonomy): Eukaryota > Metazoa > Mollusca > Cephalopoda > Sepiida > Sepiolidae > Euprymna > Euprymna scolopes. Next base: position 149,703,378 of record NC_136500.1, on the reverse strand, counting down.
ATTGAACAATCCAAGAAAAAGTAACAAGCAAACCAAACTGAAGACCATTACATCAGTGGTCCCAAACGTTTTTTGCATGGCGACACCTTTTTTTTTATTAATTTGTCTTTTTCTATTACTTTGTCTTTTTCTATTACTTTGTCTTTTTCTATTACTTTGTCTTTTTCTATTACTTTGTCTTTTTCTATTACTTTGTCTTTTTCTATTACTTTGTCTTTTTCTATTACTTTGTCTTTTTCTATTACTTTGTCTTTTTCTATTACTTTGTCTTTTTCTATTACTTTGTCTTTTTCTATTACTTTGTCTTTTTCTATTACTTTGTCTTTTTCTATTACTTTGTCTTTTTCTATTACTTTGTCTTTTTCTATTACTTTGTCTTTTTCTATTACTTTGTCTTTTTCTATTAATTTATCTTTGCACACTGATCACTAAAGTTTTTCCTACTCAGAAAGCCTTTTAAAAATAGAATAAACACGATTTAAAGAGAATTTTGTTTCACATAAATCAACATATCCTATATTCAATACCTGATATATTTTTTGGTATCAAAATTTGTTCCACATGACATTGTTGCATAGGGGTTATGTTAGAAGGGATGACGTATGTTATATTTGTTATTGCTTGTTCATATTGGGGACATAGACAGGGTACATATGAAGAGGGACATTTTAATACAGAGCCGGGAACATGTAATACACCAGGAGAGGGGGATTAGATATATAGATAGAAGAGACATTGATAGAGAGATCGACATTTATACAGTTTGACAGTTTTGGGAGTGTTTCTATAAACATTATCTTTAACACATTTTTAGATGAGGATTTTCAGTCTTTTATCATAATGAAGGAACATTCATTATCTCTCGATACTGAGGGGGAGGCACATTCTTAAGATTATAGAGACACATTCTTAGATGAGTTTATACACAAAGTTCTTATAATACAAATTTACAATACCTTTGTTGTTGAATAACATAACACGAAGACAACAGTTACAAAAACATGATGATGTTCGTTTATTCCATTCGACCGGTCAATGGCTTTGCATCAAGGAAATCAAAGTTTCTATATTATTTCCTTCTTGTAACCTTCGCTTCCAAGGCGGACATCAGCTGTCTGTCCGACCCTGCCCCGGCACTGACTTCTCTGACTGACCCAGTCTGACTCCTAAAGCTCTCACTATATCGAGAACTCATCTCTTACTCATGACGTCATTGCATGACCAAACCATGTGCATCACGGTCCCATGGCCTGACATGCCTCACGTTGCCTAAACTTTCTGAACTTTTTTAGATAAAGATTGATGATTTGTATTTGGATTATTTGGACTACTGTTCTCATCTTGAAAATAGAACATACTTTTTGTACACATGTATTTAATTTAACAAAATAAAAATCTTGATTGTAACAGTCATTTTGGATTGTCTTCCCTTCTGCTAGTATAACTCTTCTGAAAATACCACATTCACCCTGGAAGTTTTCTCAGACTACTACACTAATTTGGCTGAAATTTTGTATGGACCTTTGTTATGATAACGTGCAGCGAACTAAGTATTATGGTATCCGTTCAGTGCGCCTTTAGTGATTAAAAGATTAGTATTTGAAACAATCCTCAATTTAACAAATTAATTTTAAGCTGGTTTCACCCATTTTTAATGGACTGAAAGTCTCTCACACACACACACACACACACACACACACACACACACACACACACACACGATCGTATTCTTCTCTTGAAAGCTGCTTGCATTAACCATATAAAAAAACACGTGCTGTGGGCAGAGGGAGCAGAAAATCGGAGACAAAAGTGAAAGAAGTTACATCACTCAACTTTGTCTGCCATAAATGTGGCAGACTGCGCAAGTCAACTGCTGGCCTAAAAAGTCACCTCCGGGCACATGAACATTATTTGGATGTCACTGACGGTTCACCCAGCAACTACGGTGAGGGTAGTAACGAACTGTTAAGACGAAGCAATTACCCCCTCCCCAACCACCCACCCACATACATACATACATACACGTGTTGATTTCTAGCGTGACACCATCACTAGTAAATTACTGTAAAAGGTTAACGGTCTCTGTCCAGGTTAATTTTTCAACAGTCCTGAAATGCACTTGTGTCAAATGCGGTAATAGTTTTAAACATTCACTTTATAGATTTTGCAATAAATATGAAACCGATTTATTCAATTCTTTTCATTGTGTTGATACTGTGCCAGACTATTACCATACAGCTCCCTTCCTCAGGAGGAAAAAAAGAAGTCTACAAATCTCTCCTTTCAGGTTAAAAAATAAAGAAAATGTTCAACACGGAAGAATATCACGTGTGTGTAAAGAAAGTGGTAATTTCTTTTTTTCATCTTTGCACAAAGAACAAAGAAATAATCAAGCCACAAGGTGTTCCAGGCAAAACGTGCAGATTTTTGCAGCGTGTGTGCAGATAATTTTCCTATCCCCTCTCCGTCTCCCTTACTCTCCTCCCTCTACCGCCCCATCCCTACTCACCCTGTGCCTTGCGGCAAGTGCGGGAATCACATCATGCTTCGATAGTGTGTAACCGTTCATGGTTTTCAAATCAACCGCAGAAACACGCACTGCACATCGTTAGCCTGTGCCGAACTTCTGCTATACACGCAAATTGTTACTCTCACTTTACGCGCGTGTCAGAAGGAACCTACTTAACGTATCTGCTTTTATTTATTTATATATATATATATATATATATATGATAGATACGCAATTTAACACACTTGGAAAAGGGTGAGGGTACCTGTTCTGGTGTGGTACTATCAATGTTTTCCCTTCCTCCCTCCCCCCAAGTATTAAGAAAAAAAAAAAAAAAATAGGTTTGTCGGGAGAACAAAAGTATAGGAAATGGGGTTGGTAGAAAAACAGTCATAGGAAATTGTTCACCAACGCACACAAAAGAGAGCTGAGGTGGAGCTGTAATCAAGGTATGACAGATGACTGGAACAAAAGGATCCGAAAGATATTGTTAGAAGTGACTGGCTTTTCCAATGGTTGGGAGCTGTTCACGACAGTAGAATTGAGGATGGTGTACAGTTTGAAATAGTTAGTGGCTCAGAGGTCCTCCCCGAGAGAGATCAGAGAGATTGGAATTGGAGCAAGAGAGACAAAATAAATAAAATTCGCTGAGGACCGACGAGATCATATAACTATCAACGTTAGGGTTCCTATTTCTAGATTATGCAACGTATCACACATATATATATATACACACACACAGCTAAACTGAAGTACTCATCTTAATTGTCTATGGCAGCACTTCAAAGAGCATTGCTAATTATCTCTTAATCTACAACATGGGGAGAAAGGTGTTAAAAGTAATGAACTACTTAAGACCAAACTTCTTTAGCCACCAACATTCAGTTTTTATTGATTTACGCGTTGATTGTTGGATAATTTTATTCATAAATTGACAAAAACATCACTTGCTCAGATGATATCATCTTCACAGATTCGATGCTGTGTCTTCATGCTAAATATCCAGTGATCCTGATTGTTGCTTCTGTTAACATGCTTCAACCAGTAAGGACGTTTTGTCTTTATTAGTACATCAAGTTTGGAGATGGCCAGTTTTTGACCCAATGTTCTGGATTTTATCTGGTTTTACGCTGCATGTACACCTTATCATTTCCAGATTTCTCTGGAGTCGGAATTTCCACGAACAGAGTTTCTAAGAATTTCTGCTCAGTAAAAATATGCAAGCGCAGCTGAGCTCTCAGACTTCAAGATAGATACATAATGACATTGCTTCACTCTGAACTGTTAAGGCAATGTTGAGTCCAGCCAGTAACATGAGTGGTCATTAAGGATTCTAACCACCTGACGAAGGCCAAAGGAAACAACATCTAAGAAAGATGAGGATAATACACATCTCAATAATACTCATCTCAATGAATTCCAATTAAATAATAGATATATCATTCGGTACGGACCCGACCATAGAAGATCAGATAATAAATGTGGATTTATAAGACCCAAAAAATCCAGCCTTGATCGCCCTTCGGGGCCCGTGGCGCAGTGGATGTTGAATCTCTACAGTTCCAGGTGAAAATTGTCTGAAGATAGCGGTTTCAATCCTACCCAAAGCTGGCCAGAGGCTTATTTGGCCAAAACATGGTGAGACGACAACAGATGGCAGAAAGAGATTCAGAGTTTCTATTCCGTCGCGGTTACTGCCGGACCAAGGCCAACATCTTAGAAAGATAATAGTTCGCAATAAATAAATTAATAAATAATGATCATCTCAATAATGAATTCCAATTAAATAATATATATGGTCTCATGTAATCTTGTAGTCGATCAAGATTGCAGTATTCCAGGATGGTTCCGTTTACAAGATATTGCTGTGTTTTGCCAAGTTTTTTTAGTTTCCTGGTATATTCTCTTTGTTAACTTTCAATAGTTGGCCAAAACATCATGAAACAACTAATAAAGATGAGAATAATAGTCCGTAATAAATTAATTAATAATACTCATCTCAATAATGAATTGCAATTAAATAATATGAGGAATGCAATGGTGTATGTTGGAGGACAGACCTGAAGATGGTTCTATCAAGTATTTCAGTAAAACCTGTTAATCGACAACAACCGCCACCCAGGCAGGTTTTGTTGTTGATCATGTGATGAAGTTTTCCAAAATAAAAATATGTTATGGGAAGCTTCCCTGTTGGCTACTACATGGTCGTCTACAATTTGAATGTAAACAAATACTAGTCATAAATCATCTCCACATGTACTGAATATTAGTTCATTTATTTTCAATCTTCTCATAATATTATTCATCATTCAACTAACAAGTTCTTATTAACCTTTATCCTCGAGTAGCTTTTAGCCAAAGTGATGCTATAATTGTGTTGTCTCAACAGTTCTCATGAGATTACCATAGATAAAAGATGTTGAGATTGGCCAGTACAAGGCAAAAGACTATTCGTGATATATGTATTCAGGTAAGCGAGTATGTGCGATACCTTAGGGGAAACAAACCTTCCTGTCTTGCATAGTTCCAGGTCACCCCTGAGCAAGGTGTAGCACCTGTTAGCTGCTTTTTGATATACTGAGGAGTTATACTGAGGTTAAATGGATGGCCTTCCATGGCCGTGGTGCAGGCGATACATTTAGGTAGGAAAAGCAGGCTATGTTGAAAAATGAAACTGGGTGGAGGGAGACTGTTAGCCCTATACAACAATTTTGTTTAGTGACGGTGTCTAGTAAAACACCTGTTTCCCATGAACTCCGATAGAAATTAACACTAGTATGTGTATAGACATAATTCTTTATTTATATAAGAGCCAGGTACATCCAAGGATGGAATACTGCTGCCACATTTGGGCAGGAGCTGCTAGAAAGGATTTATCCTGCCTTGATAGAGTTCAAAATAGACTTTGTAGCCTCGTAGATGGATGTCCTTTTCTCTTCCCTGCAACCTCTTTCTTACAGAAGAGATGTTACGAGTTTGCTTTATTATTTTCGTGGCAAGTGCTTGGCTGAGCTCCAATCTATGGTCCCCTCCTCGCCAAACTTTCACAAGAAACACCCGTCTAGCAGAAAACACAATCACTAGTTTCCCCCACTCTTTATCTGTGCCTAAACCTAAACATAGATTCCATGAATAAAGCTTCTTTCTTAGAACTGCACCCCTATGGAATTGTCTTCCGCTTTCCTGCTTTCCAGCTGACTACAATATGGTTGTCTTCAAGTCTAATGTAAACAGGTTTTTGATGAGCCGTTCCATATAAGTTAACAAATTTACTGAATTTCCATTACTAACGATTACTATATTGTCCAATTTCTACCGTACACTTTTTAACCCTTATCCTCGAGTGGCCTCTTGGCCTTGATAAGTGGGGATGCCTATGTAAAAAAAAAAAGCAAAAGCAAACATACACTCTTCGTTTTTACATAAGCAGTAATATAGTCATGAGCATGTTTCGGTCAGCTAGTTATCAGTAAAGATGTGGGGAGGCAAATTTGGCAAATTGTGCGGCATTGCAATACCTGGTGGATCAGCCGCCAAGGTATCCACATTTGCCGATGATGTCAGTCTTTGTGTCGAGCTTCAGAGACATCGAGATCATGTCGGAGGCGCTCGCTCAGTACGAAAGAATTAAAGGGACCAAGATAAACCGCAGCAAGTCGGTAGGACTGCGGCTGGGTACCTGGAGTGGCAACGCCAACCTCCCAGCGTCCTTCAGCTGGACAGATGACCTGGTTCAGATCCTCGGCGTGTGATTTGGACTGGGTCTTCAGCTTGACAAATATTGGTTGGAGGTACGGTCAAAGGTGGAGGTTGCAGTCAATTCGTGGCTTCCTAGGAAACTTTCCTTAAAAGGTTAGAGCTGAGGTGTGCACCACTTACGTCTTTCTTCTCATCCTTTACCATCTGGCCATACTTCCCCTGCCTGCACAACACCTAACAGCTCTCGTCGAACTCTTGTTCTCACTTCTTAGGCACAGAGGAAGACACTAGGTGAGCAGACAGGTCTGCATTCAACGTCCGTGTGAGGGAGGCTTGGGAATGCCAGACTTGAAGTGTCATCGAGACACTGAGAGGCTGGCCTTCCTGAACTATTATATGCAAGGTGGCACCCCCATGGCTACTGCGCGTTCACCGACCTCATTCTCGACTCTTCTATCGAGAGCTGTCGCAGGCCGTGGGGAGAATCTGTTTACATGAAAGAGTGCCAAGTCGTGCTAAAATGACTACCAAGGTCTAGCGACCTTGTGACTGCTACCCGTAGAGAACTCCACAGGGATCTAGAGAAGGGGGCCGCCGCCGACCCGCTATGCGCGCGTTTGGATTGGCAGCAGAGTGAGATCCGCTCCGCGTGGAGCTGGGTGCCAGGTTCGAGTCATCTGAACAATTCAGAGTTCTCTCTTACCTGGCGATTGGCCCGAAATGCACTTCCACTCAACAACATACAATGCAGTTCCGGGTTTTTGGAGTCACCCGATTGTCCCCGTTGTGGGACAACGGCCGTAGAAACGACTGATCATGCTTTCTTTGATTGCCGCGAACTCTGCCAGTACTGGTCGTATGTCAGCGAAGTGATGGCTCGCATCGATCCTGAGCATTCTCGCCCAATTATCGTATCCAATGTCGTGGACAACGTAAGGCCACCGTGGGACCAGGAAAGACAAATGGTCTATGTTACAGTCCTGGCCGTGGCGAGAATGGTGATTTGGACATCGCGTCTGCAAGGTTGCCGGGGGTTGTTGTCTTTTTCTGATCAGGATCTGATCGCTTTCTTTAAACATCAACTACGGGTGAAGATCAGATGTGATAGAAGGCTGTATCGCACAGCATTTGACAGAAGATGGATACATGTAGCAAGTCTGTGTAGAAGCGAAGTTCCTTTTACAAACCTAGTGGAACGGGCAGTCTATCAACTAGACGGGGTTGGGAGGATCCTACTAATCACCTTTTGTTTTTCTTCCCCCGTCCTCGACACAAATGAATTATTGTACCATTTTTATTGTTATCTTTTGTTTCTACACGTCAATAAAAAATGTTTTAAAAATTGGGAGTTAAGTAGGATGTTCCCCAGTATGAAAGGGTAAATGCGGTATTATGGTGAAAAAAGATACTAGCTGGGAGAAACTTGATTTTGTTTAGTTCTGGAGTGATAAGGATGACCAACGACCCCCACAATCCCCCCTTTTGAGTTGACCATGTGCCTAAGATTTTTTCATTGTTGATTTTCACTGTATTTTTAACATGAATAAAGGATTTAATATCTCAAAGTGTAGTATCTGCCGGAACAGATACTGCAAGCAAAGACCATATGGGGGAGGCAACCCCACATAAGACTTTGGTCGATGTAGGGGCAACCCTTCATACCAATTGTCACTATCCAGCTCCCCTACTCCCTAGGGAGTTGCTCCCCATTTCCCCTTAACTCCTCACTTTAAAAATCGGCCTTGTGCATAATTTGTTCGGTGGGGGGGGGGCAAATAAATACCCCTTTCTTGGCCTTTTGGCCAAGATCAAAGTGTAGTATCTGTTCTTACTACATGCTGTACTTATTGTGATATAAAGTGGGGGATCACTTTTCTGCATTAATTTTATGTAAAATGATCACCCACTTTACAACCAGTCAGTCTCAAAGCTATTCAAGTCATTCTCCAGATCATTCAAGTTGTTTTTGAAGGATTCCAGTTATTTTTTAAGCATTCAAATAATTCTTAAGGCCATTCACTTCATCCTTAAGTTCATTAAAGTCATTCTAAGTCATTTACTTTTTATTTATTTAAGTCATTTCAGCCGATTTTTCGGTCATTTTAGTTTACCTTTAAGAATTTCATGTCGATCCTACATTCACACATTCATTCATTACACGAGAGCACTTATAGTATAAGAGTTGAGGCAAGGAAATCAACACAACACATACAGATAATCTTATTGAATGTTTCTATTAATAGTAAACAGGGAAACATAATATGGGATATAACATGAAAGTGCTCAAATTTAAGTTAAATATTTAGGAACATATGTTTGGAAGTAATGGGTATAATCATATGAAATGATTTTCTGGAGCGATGCTAACAAAGTTGGTATATTAATGAAATTAGCCAATATTTAAGTTTGTGGAGATTTAACTTGGTGGGATTTTAGTATATGTAGTTTTAAAGGTGTCTTTGATAGGGACCTAAGGGGGAGGAATATGCAAGTGATTAAGGAAGTGCGATTCATAATACAGAGAACCCTGGGATATGGTATTAATCCATTCCATGGTTAGGATCATAAGGTGAAATTGCCGTATTGGTGGGGCCCAAGCAAAATATACAGTACAGTATATAATACACATGTATGTAATCAAATAACATAAATAACACTGTAAGGCGGGGCAAATACCGTAACCAGGGACCGAAAAAACATTGTATTCCACACCATAACCTGAGGGAAAAAAAAAAAAAAAACTATCTTGGGGCCATCGTATCCCAAGAGTTCTACTGTACCTACAATTTAGTGATGTTTGTTTTTTTATTTAGGAATTTATCCTTATCTTTAAATTTAGTAATAAATAATTTTTCATTTAAGCAAAGAAAACAAGAGGAGTTAAGTGATTGACAAGTTCTGTTCTTTTTCTAGGATTTCCCAGTTAACAATTGTTTGTTAATTTTTTTAATATTAGTTCACTGTAATATGCAGCCAATGATGTCTTATCACTATACTTTGGATTCATGAAGTTATAGCCAGCATATCTTTGCTTGAAAGTATTGCTAGTTTGACTTAATTAGAATTTGTTAGTGGAAGGGTCTTCCTTTACTTTAATGTTAGCTAAGTATAAAACAGGTTATCAGATAGTTCTGTTTGAGGGTGACGATTAGATTTATCTATTCAACTAGAAGTTTTGTTTTTTTACTCCAATTAAATTCTGTTTTATCATTTAAAATTTTATTGCTATGTTTTATATTATATTTTCCAATTTGTTGCTGCAATTCTAACTTAATTTAACAGTATTTTTTATTAAATATTTCGTAGAGGATATACACACACACACACACACACATCTACTGGTCGCTTGGCATTGCTCAGTCGTAAAATATGCACAAATATATTTTAATTGACCCAGAAACTGAGATATGTGCATATGAGTATTATGTTTTGTAAGTAAAAAAAAAAAAAAAAAAAAAAAAAAAAACTCGAGCCGAGATCGAAACCAAAACCATTAGGTCAACTTGACACGATTCTGGAAAGTGTTCTTAAACGTTCTTATACTTAACATAAAGAATAAGTCATGTGAACCATTCACGCATGCCGACACACATAAAAAATCTAGTGACAATTTTAACCCCTTAGCAGCTCATTTTTCCAGATAAAAACTAATTAAAAGTTTTTTTTAAATGTCTGAATACTATATGAAATCTCAAGTCTGTAGATTGAAAATTCGAGTATGTAGGTTGAGAATTGTTCTCGCACACGCACACATCCTCACTTATGATGAATATATAATATGTGTGTGTATGTGTGTGTGTATGTATGTATCACATTGACACACCAGTTTTCATCAGATAAAAGTTAACGTTGAGCCTAGCTAGTACCAGATGGATGAAAATTTGAGAATTCTAAGCACTGTATGTACTTTCCACTTATCTCAGCATTGTTTCCAGTCGTCCTGAACCGCCACTAGTATTCAACAATGACACAGGAGAGGTGTAGTTGATGATTGCACAACTCTTGCCACAAAAATTTCATGCAACCTTACAGTGGGTATCCATAGTCAAGACTGAAGAAAGTCATTTTATGTGTGTGTGTATATATATATATATATATATGATGAAAATAATGGAAATAGTATTCCTACAAAATAGAGAAAATAAAAAGGAACAAACTGTATTATGTGTTCATCAACGTTTCGTCTTTATTTCGAGACTTCCTCTGGATGAATGAGATTAAGAAACCAAAAAAATAAATATATACACTATTCCGTGCCATAATTGCCATCATAAATACGTTGGTGAAACTCAGCGTAAATTGGAAAAAAGGCTCAATGAACACAAAAGAGAAATAAAAAATAGCAATTCTCTAAGTGCATTATTCTCTCATTCATTGCAACATAACCACACCTTTGACTTTAAACAAGCAAAAGTAATTACATTTATTTCAAATAAACCGCGCCGGAGACTTCTTGAATCTGCGCTAATCGCAATTTCAAGCACTATTAAACAACGTGGAGGTTTCTATAACATAGCGCCACTAATAAGTAAACTTTTATTAAAAGAACATTATTTAACTGTGGACACAGGTTAACTTTCTCACACCATTCAAACACCCCCTGTAATAATTAACACATAATCTCAATCAATAAATGGCATAAAATACACTCATTTCATTTGTTACAAACTTATATTAGAATTTCAACAGATATTTTTCCCCCAATAAGAATATAAACTTGCGTGCATAGTTTTAAAATTACATTAACGACTATATGACGTCACTAAAATTTCCTTCTCTTTAACAGCGCCAGTCCTCCCCCTCCTTTTTTTGAATTTCCAACATCATTTTTCCGTTTCTGAAATAGAACTGCATCACACTGTGCACGTGAAACATTTTCAAATATTTTGTACTGGTATATTTTTTGGTTTCTTAATCTCATTCATCTAGAGGAAGTCTCGAAATAAAGACGAAACGTTGATGAACACATAATACGGTTTGTTCCTTTTTATTTTCTCTCTCTCTCATATATATATCACAACATATATTCAGAATGGATCGTTTGCCTTGTCTGGATGAGGTGCAGTTGGCTATCACACAAGTCAGCAATGGCAAGGCATCTGGCTTAGATGGTCTTCTGGTGGAACTTCTTAAGATTGAAAGTGTGAATATTTCTGAGTATCCTTGGTTTTGTTCAGAAGATCTGAACAGGTGCTCCTGTTCCACCTGTTGATGGTGTCTTGGTGACCCTGTTTAAAGGAAAGGGACAGAAGAATGTTTGTGACCACTACCATGGTATCACACTGTTGGAAGCTGTGGGGAAATTTCTTGCACGACTTTTCTTAAATGGGCTACTGGAAGATATTTGTCATAATGCTATTCCAGAGTCACAAAGTGGCTTTAGGTCTGTCAGAGGGACTATGGATCTTTAGGTCTGTCAGATCTTTTTCAGCTCGGCTTTGATCTGAAGATCAGTCTGTTTAAAAACAAAGGTGATGTTCACTCCTGCACCGAGCCAGTCATACAGAGGCGAACATCATGATCTGTGTTGCTATTGTTGGTATTCAATTCATTTGTTTACCTTGTTTTCTTGATACCGAAATCCACAGCGAATTCAGAAGCTTTTGTAAAGTTAGAGAAGAGAGTGTGGTCTGGCTGTGGCATCACAGACAGGAATTACATTGAAAACATTGCCAGGGCCGCTGCAAAGAAGATAGGCTCTCTCTACCGTGCTAGAAAACCACTGACACCTGAATGTATCCTGTACCTCCATAAAGCCACCATTCGCCCATGTATGGAGAATTGTCGTCACATTTGGGCTGGTGCATCTGCTGCTTGTCTCTCACTCCTAAACAAGGTTCAAAAGAGAGTCGCCAATCTGATAGGCCCTGAACTGGCATCTAAGCTTCAGCCTCTGTCCCATCAACGAAACGTTGCATCCCTCTGCCTGTTCTACAAGTATTTTAGTGGTGAATGCTCTGACGAACTGCAGACACGTGTGCCCCCACGACGTAGACACCCTCAACAAACCCGACAGGCAGCTAAATCCCCCCCCCCACGCAGTAGAGATCCCTAGATGTAAAATCTTTCTACTCCAGTAGTTTCTTCCCCAGAACCGCTAGACTCTGGAATTCCATTCCAGGTCCCTGCTTCCCCAACTGTACTGACATGCAGAAGTTCAAGTGTAATGTGAACCGACATCTTGCTGCCCAAATCCCAACAGTGCCTCTAGAAGTGTAAGCCATGTTTAGTTTCAGAACAGTTTCAGATGGTTCGTTGTTCTAAACAAGTTTTGAGAGGTGACTGGGTTTGCAGTAGACAGAACAGTTTCCGATGGTTCGCCATTACACACAAGTCTTGAGAGGTGACTTGTTTGCAGTAGACAGTTCCACAGAGCAAAATATTCTTACAGTGTCGACACGGAAAAACAACATGTGAAATTTCTTCGGAAAAGGTTTAATATTTATGGAGCAATTCTGGTTTCTGATTGGTTGGTAGCAGAACGTGAATTAATTTGATTCGTCAGTTCCTAGCAGCATCGTTTATAAATAGAATCGTCCGACTGTTTGGGATCATACCCCATTATATATCCGAAATATTGCAACAGTGCCCCAGTAGTTGCTGCCCCTGATAGTAGCCCCCTACACCAAAGTGGCAATGCGCCTTGTTTGGGGTGAAAGTGTAATAAAAAAAATTAAAAAAACAAAAAATGGACAAGGATCAAAGGCACATTAAATGGCTTGAACGATTTCACCAAAATGCTAGAGACATATCTTAAACATCAAGTGGCAAGCAGAAGTACCTGACACTGAGATCCTTGTAGGAGCATGTTGCTCTTGTATTGAGACCTTTGTAATCAGATCTCACATGTGTTGGGTGGGCCATGTGGTTCGAATGAAAGATTGTAGGCTGCCAAAACAAATTCTTTTATGGGGAGTTGGAAAATGGCAAGAGCCCTTTACGTAAGACTAGGAAGATATTCAGGGACTGTACAAAGAACAATTTGAAAGTCCTACAAATCAACATCGACACATGGGAAGAACTAACTCTGTCAAGACCAAAGTGGCGAAAGCTTGTACGTAAAAGTTGTGATGCTCCAGAGAAAAGAAAGCAGGCCCACAGCAATCTGAAGTGAGATCTTCAAAGATTTAATTGATGGTCTTAACCATAACAATGCAATGAATTAGTACTTCTGTCAAAAGCTGGCTATGTCAACCACCTTAAGTCACACAAAACTCCTGTTCAAGTTAGCTTTGTGCTTATTATCTGTTTGATACGCAGCAGAGTTGACAAGTCTACTGCTCGTTTGAGAAGATATGTTTGTTCATAGGAATACCCTTCAACCTCCAGAGAAAGTTAACTCAACAGAAATTGCTCAATTTGTAGGTCACATCGACTAAATCTGCGGCAGGACTGTAGAATCATCTGAGATAGCATGGATAAAGAGATGAGAACTCAATATGATAACGATCATCAGGAAAGATGCAGTAATCCTCATCATGTGTGTGTGTGTGTGTGTGTGTGTATATATATATATATATATATATATATATATATATATATAGTCTTTGAAGTTTTTAACCTTTAAAACTATACAAAAAAATATTTTTTATCATTCGTTAGAAAACCATCTAGTTAGTAAGTCATTTAATCACCTGCAATCACTGCATCACCTCGCTCTCGAATTTACTATAATACCAATAATTTATTTTTCAAGGGATCATCAGTTGTTTACCATGAAACACTGTTTCAGGGATTTATATATATATATATATATATATATATATATATACATATACACACACACAGATTTATATATATACATACACACAGTAGACTTGTTTAAACAAACATTGTTAAAGACAAAGACATCTGCCTGTTCTACAAGTATTTTAATAGTGGATGCTCCGATGAACTACAAGTTCTTGCACCCCCACACAAATATCACTAACAAACCCGACAAGCAGCAAAATCCCACCCCTTCACAGTAGAGATCCCTAGATGTAAGAAAGCCTTCTATTCTAATACTTTCTTCCCCAGAACTACTAGACTTTGGAACTCCCTTCCGGGTTACTGCTTCTCCAACTGTACTGACATGCAGAAGTTCAAGTGTAATGTGAACAGACATCTTGCTACTAAACTCCCTACATAGTACCCCTGCAACTTAGGTTGCTGATAGTATCCCCCTACAGCAAAGTGGCACTCTGCTTTGTCGGGGGGGGGGGTGAAAATGGAATAAAACATTTAAAAAAAAAAAAAAAAAAAAAAGCTGTTTAGACATTTATTTTTTCCGATTCCATTTCCGTTTGATAAAAACCGATTTTCTTTTTTTGTTGCAGATCATCTGCTAGTTATGACAACAGGACCATTGCCAGCACCCTCAAAATACAAATCCAAAGAGTTTATTGCTTGAGGGCACAGTTGAACAGACAACCCACAGTTATGGTCTTTGGTGTGGTTTCAAGTAAGGGCCACATCATGCCAACTCACATGTTCGAAATCGGTTTGAAAGTCAACATCAAAGTGTACCTGGATGTGCTGAAAAGCGTGATAATCCCTGGTGCAATCAGGCGGCCACTGACAGACCCTGGGTGTGGCAGCAGGACTCGGCGCTAACCTACAAAGAGACTCAGACTTGGCTTCAGAAGGAGTGCTACGACTTTGTACCGTTCTTATTAGCCCCTTCCTTGCCCAACCTGAATCTCCTGGATTACTTTGTTTGGTCATACGTCAAGAACATCACCAACATGACCTCTCACAACATCATCCACAGATTATTTGCTGAGCTCCCGCCGGCGCTTGTGGAAAAACATGCTCACAGTTCTGGACCTGTATAGAGGCAATGATTGGTGTTGAAGGTGGCTATATTGAGTAATGTCAGCTCGACCACAAAGTTACCTGAATTGATTTTTTGTTTTAAAGTTTTAAAATAAGGCTGTAGTGCCGCTTTCTTTAGAGCGACACTTATTGTTCCACACGTTACTCGAGATGCACCTGGCATTGCTCTTTAAACATTAAACGTTAAATTCCTTTAAAAAAATGAAAAATTAAAAAAAAAAAAAAAAAAAAAAAAAAAAAAAAAAAAAAAAAATGGAAAGAAACCGAGACATGTGCATGCGAGTATTATGTCCCCCCCCCCAAACAGTTTACTTCTTGTAAGTAATAAAAAAATAAAATAAAAATACTCGAGCTAAGATCAAAACCAAAACATAAAGACAGCGAGTCAAGTACGATAACCATTAGGCCAGCTTGTTACAATCTTTACAAAGCGTTTTCAAACTTACTTATTACATAATGTGAATGATTTGTGCATGCGCAATCATGAAACAGTTAACAAAGAGATAAAAATCCGACGACCTTCCCACGTACCAATTTTTCGATTTTGACCCCTTATTTTCAGGATGAAAACCCGATTAAAAAGTTTCTCACATTTCAAGTCTGCAGATCAAAAATTCGTTGAGTATATAGGTTGAGAAGTGTCCTCACACACATTCTCACTTCATATATATTAGTGGCCTGGCAAGGCCACAAGGAAGACAGCCGAAGCAGCAAAACTGATGCTGGCCTGCAGGACACGCATATATACATATATATACATATATAGGCAAATTTGGGCATATTTTATTGGTTTTAAAATATAGGTTTTTTTGGGTTTTTTTTTTTTTTACCAATTGTCATAAAATTTTAACCATAGTATATTACAATCTTCCAAACGCCTGCAAATTTTCAT
This sequence comes from Euprymna scolopes, assembly GCF_053919585.1. Taxonomy (NCBI): domain Eukaryota; kingdom Metazoa; phylum Mollusca; class Cephalopoda; order Sepiida; family Sepiolidae; genus Euprymna; species Euprymna scolopes. Next base: position 149,687,461 of record NC_136500.1, on the reverse strand, counting down.
GTAGTTTCAACCCATGGAACAAAAAAATAAATAAATAAAATAAATTAATATATATATATCTATCTCTCCCCCCTCTTTTTTGTTTTTTTTTTTTTGTTTTTTTAAATCAAATAGATTGATTGCCTGCTCTATTTTGACACCCAATCACAGTCCTGAGAATTTTATGAAATTGTTTTTAAAAAAAATGTCTTAAAGTTCACAATGCAAAAGTCAAGTATCATTGTGCTTTAAAAAGAAACATTCATTTCGAATACGCCCATGTCATATCAGTAAACCTACAGTTGATGTTATATGCCGGGCCTTTCTGCTTGTGTGGTAAGTTTTTTTTTTTTTTTTTTTTTTTTTTTACGGCATATCAACCCTTTTCAGGTTATTTAATGCCAAATCCAAAGATTCGGAAGAAAAAAAAATCTTTTAATAGAATATATTTGTTGTTTTCAAGTCAGTTTCTATTTAACCCATAGTTGGGACCCTAACATGTACTAGCACTCCGAGTCAGAGTGGACCTGGGAACAATGGCAATTAAAGGGTGGCTCCACACTCCCCAAAGCCCGCAAGCTGGGGCCTCACCACTGGATATAGTTTAAGGTCATATCCAGGACCGCTTGTGTGGTAAGAAAACTTCTCAAATGCACTTGTGATGTTAGGCTGTGTAAGGTGTTAACTTCGGTCAAAATCGCCTGTTCCTTCCGTCATCAGATTTTGATTATCGACACTTATCAAAGACATTATGATATGAAATCTATCTAAGAACACTGCCAGATGCATAAGTACATTTGTGTGAAATTTCATAAAAATTACCCCAGCCGTTTCAGAGCTTATAGGGAACAAACTCACAAAGTTCGTTTTATATAAGAAATATATTTTATGTCCTCACAGTATACTAGCAGGGAGACCCGACATTGTCCGGGATTGAATGAAGATCAGCAAATGTTCCACCCTCCCATACTTTTATTGCCAGCAAAATCAGTGAAATCGCCCATTTTGTCAATTTAATCAATTGATTGCCTACTCTAGTTAGGGATACTCCCCCCTCCCGCAGTGTACCGGGAGGAAGCGTCTAATGCCTCCTCACAATGGCTAAGTCCACAATTACATTCTCATCTACATTGCACTGTAGAGAATCTGTTGATTTTATAAAATAAAATGTAAATAATGACTTCACTTAAAATTTTTTATTGAAAATTCAAGTATCATAGTTCAATTGTGCTCTAGATAGAAATAAATATTCATTTCGAACGTGCCCTTGTTTTATAATGAAAAAAAAAAAAAAAAAATTATACGCCGGGCCTTTCTTAATGTGCGGTGATAAAATTTCTCAAATGCACTTGGGATGATAGGCTGCATAAAAGGTATTAGCGTTAGTCAAAATCGGACTTTTTCGATTATCGATACATCAGACGCATTCCGATACAAAACCTACGTAAGAACACTTTCAAACAAATATTTGTGTGAATTAAAAAAAAAAAAAAAAAAAAAAAAAAAAAAAAAACAAATAAAATTAAAATTAAAATAAAAATCGACCCAGTCGTTTCCAAGTCCATAGGGAACGAACTCAAAGTTCTTTTTATATAATAGTCGATATAGAAAAAAAAAAAAAGAGGCCAAAGGCATACATTGATGAAACTGATGTTTAGTATAATGCACATCTGCATTATCGACAACAGAGAGGGCTCTATTATTAAAAGAAAAAATAAGCTAAGGATTACGCTAAGTGATAATCATTTATTCTTTTACTAGAGAGCTCAACTCACGGATGTGTATTGAGAAAAGGGGAGCAAATGTATAATAAGATCGGTAATCACGCAGGTAAATGGGGATCGTCGTTGTCTTGTAGACTGAATTCGTAAGAAACGCTCACCTCTAAATTAAGTTATGCAATCAATTAGATTTCTTTGAAGTGACTTCTTTGCAAGAGTTGGAGTTGAGGTTGCGTTAGTTTTGCTAGTTTATCGGACGGACGATATAAGATCGCGTGAAGGGATGAAGACACACACACATATATATAATAAATCTCTCTCTCTCACACACACACACACACACACACAGTATCCCTAGGATAAATTACGCTAAAATATATTTTAATTCATGCGTATTTCGTGTTTATTATTAGAGAGTAAATTATCTGTTGATTATGATATATCCATTAGATAGTAGTCATCTCAAAAGTTTAAAGAAATTAAAAATATATGACTTGGGTGTCATCATCTAGAATCGAAACCAAAACATAGCTCTCCATTATCTCTGTTATTCGTTATTTTAGTGACCCAGTGAAAGCGATATGACAAAATAACAAAAGAAGCCATGCTTGCATGAACGGGTAAAATGCATCCGGTTAAGACTTCCCACCTCCTTTCACACAGATACACTTTTGATGGCCTTGTGCCTAATTTGTAAAGGAAATTATTTTTTTTTTTTTAAATTTTACTTTTTATTAAATAATTCAAAATATATTTGTTCTGTGCTGATTTAGAAGATGAGAATTCCTTCTAGAACGAGGCATTAAATTTTTTTACTGCGGGGGGTAAAAATAGTGTGCCCCTTCCTAGGAACCTTAATTCCCCTCCCACCCCCACCTTGAAAAGCGACTTCATCCAACTTTGCCCTCGTGTGTGTGGTGGGGGCACATAATACATAAACATGGTAGCTTTTATTTTAAAAATAAATACTGACTTTTTTTCTCTTCTCCGTATGATGCTAGAAGATTACACAGATTGTTGGGGCTTCAAACTAGTGGCTAATAGGCCGACATTATATATCTAGAAAAGTGAACGTGTGTGTGTACATTTCCCTACGCAATAACTCAATTTTTTTCGGCCAGAAATTTGGCTGTTAAGGGGTCAAAGTTCAACGATGTGACCTTTGAGAACTCTACCAAACTCCTCCGACAATTTTGGGTTTAAACACTTGAAATTTTAAATATAGGTTCCTTGGACATGGATCTAACTTAATAACTTGATTTGAGCCCAAAACAATAAATGTTAAGGGGGTCATAATAGGGGTCAAAGTTAAAAAAAAAATTGACCGCTTTTTTTTTTTTTTTTTTGCTCAACATACACTTCCAAACACCTGGGCAACGCCGGAGTGAAATGTTACTATAATATATATATATATATTTCTCGGATCAGAAGTTGGGGACATACTTTCCCTCTCTCCAATTAAATATGTTATGTCTTGTGGACTCTTAGTCTTGCTGGATTCCAGGACAAGAATTTATCTAGTCTGGTGGAGTATCCAGCTTCGTGTTGTAACTTGCTATATAACATCACTTGGAGAAGGTGCGCCACTACTGCACCATTCATAGTAAAAGCCAGTGTATGTTGGTCATAGCTAGGAGACCTTATCAGGGCTTTGAATACTACGTTATTTTGAATATTTAGTCAGGATTTACTTGTAAGAGAAATATCTTCATGCCAGGTTTCCCTGACAAACACCTGTACCGAGAAACCTTCCTCAAGGAGAGTGTCTAGTAGACAGTGCGTGCGTGTGTGTGTGTGTGTGCATGCGTGCGCGAAATGACCTGCTTGCTAGTAGACAGTGTGTGTGTGCGTGCATGTGTGCGTGCGTGCATGTGTGCGTGCATGCATGTGTGC